>NW_014578729.1:29364-34743 GCF_000485595.1 Priapulus caudatus
ACTGTTTACATACTGTTTACATACTGTTTACACACTGTTTACACAATATTTACTTAACTCGTTTCAGGCAAAAGCCACACGGAATAAATTGGCTAAGATGAGTGGCGCCACCGCCACGGAGCCTTCGCAGGACGAGACCCACGGCACAGCGGCGCCCCCTGTGGGAGCCAACGCTGACGGATTGGGAGAGGCGCCGTCGCTGCCGCCGGAAGTCGAACTCATCCCGGACGCGACCGAGGATCTGAGCGACACGGAAAACAAGAGCGCATCCGAGGACGACGTCGCCACGGCAACGGCAGCCGACGATGTCGCACCGGCGGATGCGTCGGTAGGCGTCGCCGCGGATGCGTCGGTAGGCGTCGCCGCGGCAACGACCGTAGCGGATGCTTCGTCGTCTGGAATGACCAGCGATTCTGGCGCTGTCAGTGAAGGCGGGTCTGACGATGCATGTGACCAGCCTGATGCAGTTAATGACCGATCCGTATCATCTGACCAGGCTGGTGAGGCTGCTTCTGGTGCAGCCGAGGGAGGTAGCGTCGCTGTGGAGCGCCGGCAAGAGGATGGAGAGGTACGGAAGGGAGGGACGAGTCACGGCGAGGAGGAAGCCGGTGACACGATGAAGGAAGACCCCGCGCCCCCCACCCTGCCCTTCTCTCAGCCTCCTAGCGATCCGGTCGTCATGCCGACCGCACCGGTCGTCGCCGACGACGAAGGTCGCATTGATGATGATGTCAAAAGTGCCAGCGATGACGTCACGAATGCTGCTGATGATGTCAGAAGTTCTGCTGATGGCATCACAGATCTGGAATCTGAGGCTGAAGTCACAAATTCCTGCAGTGATGGGAAAGATGCTAACGTTGATGTCATGAATGCCAGTGATGTCATAGATGCAAGCAACGATGTCATAAATACCACCGATGATGTCACAAATGCCAATGACGATATCACAAATGCTAGCAACGATGTCATAAATACCACTGATGATGTCATAAATGTTAGCGATGATGTCACAGATACTAGCAATGAAGTCATAGCTACCAGTGATGACATCACAGCTGGCAAGGACACCTCTGTCGTGGATCGGACCGACGAAAGCGCGTCAGTAGAGGAACCCACTGGCTCTCCCTCGCTCGATTCACCGCAGACAACCCAGGAGGAGGAAGAAGAGGAGACCATGGAGAAGGTAGCGCCCTCTACTGGCAAAACTTCCGCTCATCCGAGGCTCCAAGCCGTCGGCGAGGTAACCGCTGTCGACGGCGAGTCGGCGTCTGCCGCTGCCGGGGCGCAGACAGCGGAGGCGGCGTCTGCGTGTGAGCGGACGCCCGGTGCGGGCGATGGCGAGGAGGAGGAGGAGGAGGAGGATGGGGAGCGAGGGCAGGATCGGGAGGATGCGGGCGACGATGAGGTAGGACGCGTCGTTACGGTCGCCGTCGGTCGGCTGGTGCAGGGCTTCTCTTGTTCATCTCAACACTGATCGTTGGTGGATCTCCCTGTTTCTCTCTCTCTTGTCTCTGCTGCACGGGCTATCTCTCCTAGACGTTGATCTCACTTCGGATCAGCTCTAAAGATTCATCTCGCCTGGTTTATCTCAGGTAGATTATCTCTTAAAGCTTTCTCTCACCTGGTTCATCTCTATGTGGATTATCTTATGTGGATTATTTCTTATAATTACCTGGTGGCGTGTGTTTTTCTCAGGTGTTCTCACACTAAATGTGTGTTATTCACTCTATGTGCACCTCTGCTCTTCTCACTTGTGGTGTTTGTCCGTGGCGCCATCTTCCGGCGGAAAAGGTGAGAAGGGATCTTTACACGCTCGGATTTCGGTTATTTCTCTAACACATGCATTTATATTTCATGATGTCTTATAGTATATTATTGCTTGAATCTTGCCTTGTGTATTTTTATCATAATCGTGGTGCGTATTGGTTTCCTGTTCCTGTGAAATGATAGTGGTATGCAACTGATTTTTCATCACGTCTCACCAGCGTTTGCAATTTCCTCGCGCGTGCTCGAGTCATGTCCCAAGCTTCCACCAGATGGCAGCACGCACATAGACATGAGAATGATTGCGGGTCATGCAACTTCGGTGTATGTATGCATCAACAGGTTGTACGGCTCGCTTGGTCGTCCCAGAACATATTATACCACACAAGTAGTCACCTGGTAACCGAGATAGAATAGTGCATGGCGTGTGAAAACAACAGAACTCTTTCACGTTTTTCTACATTATATACAAACTAGGTCATGATAAACTGAAAGTAAGTCAGTTGGGTTAGTTTGGAAGACGAAGCACTTCTGCAACTCACTGGAACAAGTTAATCGGATTTCGTCATAATATTAAGAGTAATTCTTTTTCACGATAACTGTTGCTAACAGATATTATTTTCTTGGATTCATAACGAATCATAAAGTGAGAGTGAATGTTTCATCACGAGACAATGTTTCATAACGACAGTGCCACTCCGCCAACGCTTGCATACACAAACAAAATCTCCGCGCGCACTCATTCATTCATGATCACTCGCTCGCGCGTTCGGTAGTTGTTGTTGTTATCGGTGATGGTTCGTCGTGGTTTGACGGCGTACGGGCGTGCGGTCAGCGGTCAGCGGAGATGGTCAGTGGCCGTGTTCTTGACCCGTGTGTGTGTGTTTCTGCGGTGAAATCGTGTGAACGTTCGATGGTGTGAGTCGAGCATGGACGGTGGTGTATAGGATAGGGGATCGCGGATATAGCAATTGCAGCTGTTAGCAGGTTTGTGATCATGGGTTTTAGCTCTTTTGATTATATCTGTCTGTCTGTCTGTCTGTCTGTATGTCTGTATGTCTGTCTGTCTGTCTGTCTGTCTGTCTGTCTGTCTGTCTGTATGTCTGTATGTCTGTCTGTCTGTCTGTCTGTTTGTGTTTTCTACCTTTTTTTACCTTTTTTAAAACGTTTTTTTTCTTTTTTTTTACCATGTTTAACGTTCATCCCATGCCCACCTGCCCAATAATGCATGTACATCAAGAGCTCATAATAGAGATGATGGAGCTCTTATATGATGATATTGATTATTGATTATTGATTAATAATAATGGAATATCTATTATGAGCTCTTGATATATATGTCTACATCGCGTACAATAGATAGATCGAAGTCCGTCGTCAGAAACGTCATGGCAATAACATCACGAGTCTAAAATATCACGAAATTTGATGTTAATAAGTCAATGCAAAAGGTTTGACGCTTGATATGAGATAACATATGAGAGAGCTAGTGTATGTATCCCGGCGCGAAGCAGCTTTCATTCGCCATAGCGTGTTTTTATTTACTCGTGACAAGTGTTTAAGTAGTTATAGTGTCATCGAGCCATGGACGATAGGTCTTGGCTAGTGTGTGTACTGGCGCGAAACAGTTTGTTTTATTCACTTCTGGTCATAAATTATAGCCGCACATGTATTCTGTTCGCATCTCACGGATCTGTTCTCTGCTGCTGGTGGTGACGATTGATTCTTCTTCTCTACATTTCTCCTATTGCTGGTGGTGAGAATTGATATTTCTTCTCTACATTTCTCCTCTTGCTGGTGGTGACGATTGATTCTTCTTCTCTACATTTCTCCTATTGCTGGTGGTGAGAATTGATATTTCTTCTCTACATTTCTCCTGTTGCTGGTGGTGACGATTGATTCTTCTTCTAGTCTGCTGGGTCTCTCTCCTGGTTAGGTTCACTCCGCTCGCTATGACAGACCATAATATACTCTGAAGGTATATACTATGAGCGAGTGGAGTGAAACTTTCTCTTTGGTTGTTCGGATCAGACTTTTGCAATCTAGTCTGGATTTGCACGGACTCTCTGTTGTTCGCACTCGTTATGACGAGAACATAGCTTGCATGAAGGTTCTATAAGTGGAGAGAAACTATTTTTCTTTGGGATCTTATTGACGATTTCATCCTTCCGATCTCGAAACTCGTTCTCGGCACGTCTCGTTTCGTCGTTAGTGGTTGCACTTACTCGGCTAGCTTTCTCTGACCTCTTCGCACTTCGACCTTTGACCTTTGACCTATTGACGTCACGCCAGGCTGACGCGGGCACATTTTCTCATCCACCGCTAGCCGGAGTTACAGATCCAGAACGCCACTGGTATTGCGTCGACTTACCACGGAAAAGATTTCGCTCGAGGACATAGGGAGGACAAGGAGACGGTTGCCCCTAGCAACGGCAGCGCAGCGGTAGATGCTAGAGGGGGAATCGGGGAGGGAGCGACTGTTGCCGACGGCAACCGATCAACCGGTGTAGGATCTTTGGAATTCCGGATCGACGCGGAGAGTGACGTCGCGAGCGTTGCCATGGCGGCAGCGGAAGCGGAACCTCGTCCGATCTTCGTAGCCGTGGATACCTACCCCGACAGCATCGAAGACGGAGACACGTCGCCTCGCGCGGAGAGAGAGGGCGCCACGATCGCCATCATCACGGACGATGCTCGCTTCTACCTCAATGCAGGTGGCGCCCCCTTGCCGATGGCGGCGCGAGCGAGCTTCGACCGCGACTCGGGGCTGGTGCTTGATGGCGATGGAGGCGGCGGCGGCGGCAGCAGCAGCAGCAGCCGCGCCTCCATGGAAACCGACTCGATCGAAGACGACGACGGCGTGACGAGCGCGGACTCGCTGGAGGACGAGCGCGCCACCAGGAGGCGCCACCACGCGAGCATTCTTCGCGGCATCTTCCTCTTCGAGGGACACAACCACAGGAATGCGAACGCCATTAATAAGCAAGTTAATGCTGCTACGAATAAGCAAGTTAATATATCTCCCCATAAACAAGCGAATGCTGCCACCAATAAACAAGTGAACGTCAATAAACAAGCGAACGCTGCCGCCAATATTCAAGCGAACGCTGCCGCCAATAAACAAGTGAACGTCGTCACCAACAAACAAGTGAACGTCGTCACCAATAAACAAGTGAACGTCGTCACCAATAATCAAGCGAACGCTGCCGCCAATAAACAAGTGAACGTCGTCACAGGCAAGAAACAAGTGAACTGCAATCGGGCGAGCCGACCAGCAAGACAGCCGAGCTTCGGAAAGAAACTTCTCAGCGGATTGGTGAGTGCGATTTTACAATTATTTTCCCAGGAATTCTTTCCCTGATTTTCACTGATTTTCCTTGATTTTCCCTGATTTTCCTTGATTTTCCCTGATTTGCCTTGACTTCTATCCACGTTTTTTACGTTTTCTTTCCTTTTCCGCCGCAATCTTCTCCAATTTTAATCTGAGTTTTATGACAGATTCCCTCCCTGCATTTTCTTCTGCGTTTCCCCCTGTATTTTCTCAGGGTTTTCTTTCCAAGCCGGCCACCGATAGATTTGTCTCCGCTCCTCCTCCTCCTCCTCTTCCTCCTCCTC
>NW_014578729.1:35250-38298 GCF_000485595.1 Priapulus caudatus
TCTCTCTCTCTCTCTCTCTCTCCTACGCGAGGCTAATGCCACTAGCGAGCTATTAACCTCTGCTGCTCACCCGTGCCCCCATTATCCTATCAACCCGCTCTGTCTGGACGGGCGCCACGTCTCTCCGCGTTGCGGCGCCCGCCCGAGGAAGTCACTATGGGTGACAGTCTATGCTCGAAGACTGGACCCACCGTCGGTGCAACTCGGTTCGGGACCCCGTCCGCAGCGGCGTCGCTGGACAGTCTAGGTTCCCGTCACGGCGGCACTCGACCGTTTGTGTACTGTTGCTTGTGTGTGTGTGTGTCTGTGTGTATGTGTGTGCATGTGTGTGTGTCGCTGTGTGTGTGTGTGTGTGTGTGTACATGCAATGCCTATGTTTTGTCTGCGGGCGCGCATGCGGTCAGTCAAGGCTGTTCCCTCTCAACCTCTGTTTCTCGCCGCAGGCGGAACAGCGGTCACTGCCGGAGCAGACGCAGCGGTCAGACGTGGTGGCCGAAGAGGCTGACCTCCCAATCGACCACCCGCAGGTAGGAGGCGATAGGTGGCGCCGCGAAAGCGTCTTTCGGCGCGACCAGGCGCGTCTAAGATGAAAAAAATGAAGCTGACTTCGTTCGTGTTCTTCTTACGTCGCCTGATCGCGGGTGAAGTCGGTTTAATTTACCGTTAAAATTTTGAGTGAGTGCGCGTCATCGCGTTAGGGGCCCGCTGTCAGAATCACCGTGAATAGTTGAATAGTGAATATATAAATAATACAATACGACATCCATCGTTAAAGTGAAGCTCAAATTTCTTCTCATAATATGCGAATGAAAGTGAAATTTTAGACCGATCGTTAGCAGCAGTTATGGTGTTTCTAACAACGTGTCGGACCGTTTTCCTGTGTGTTGAGGGAGTCGTGGAGTGAACGCGTCCGAGTGTCAGGACTCCCTACGTGTCACCGAGTGGTTCTCATGAATATTTCATCACGAGTAATTTTATATTATGATAACCGTTGCTAACAGATTTTAAATCAGGCTTCATCACAAAATTAAATCACTTGCGCGTCGTTTCCAACCGATATTATATACGATATTAGTCCGGCGACGTAATAATCAGCTGAAGTTATCATCGTCGTCATGGAAAAATAAATCTGTAACACACCCAATTTTCCAACGGCAAACACTTTACAGTACAGCCAAGCGTAAATCCGCGTCGTTATCTTCTGCTGTGGCGACATGTCCCCAATAATCGGCGGGGGAGGGGGAGGGGAGGGATGTTGGCACACTGGTTGGTTAAGTAGTCGCCATGGCGTACAATAGATCGAGAAAAGCGGACGCGGGTAAATAACGGTGATTTTCACGCGTAATGCACACGAACACTCCATAATTTCCAAACAAATCTATACTCGCCCGCCTGCCCTGCACAATTGTCACCTCGCGCTCTCTCTCTCTCTCTCTCCCGCTCTCTCGTCACACTGGAAGGTCAACATGCCTCTTTGCTTGTAGTATATAACCTCTGGTAGCCAGGTGGGTGGGTGGGTAGTGCGCTGTTGTTGTGCGAGTGTGAAGTGACTAGGAAATGCTTACAAGCAGCCATGCGGTCGTGTAATGATACATAATGACACGTAAACATGTAATAGCGGCAGTAACATCGCCTGCTACGGGGTCGCTCTCTCCCGCGCACCGACGTCGCGCCAAACGACAAACAGTTGAACGTCTCTTCGCGTGAGATCGAGACGCGCGGGTCTTCTGCTCGCAGAGTTTCTGAAGAGCGGTTTAGAACCGTCACCATGGTGACAGCCGCGTGCTAACGCATTGTTCACTTGTTGATGCGGCGTCTGCTCGTTACCGCGGAAACGGTGACGTCATCGCGGCGTCTTTGTTGTGCTCGCGCGATTTCTGCTGAGACTTCGTGTCTCGCCATAGCGTCTGCTTGTCTCTACGGTGTTTGCTCGTCACCATAGCGACCGCGTGTTTGACAGCGTGGCGTCTGCTTGTCTCTATGTTGTTTGCTCGTCACCATAGCGACCGCGTATGTGACAGCGCGCGCGTCTGCCGCGTGTCACCTTGTGCGCGACGTGCGAGAAATCTAGACGTCGTAAAAACGTCATTTAACGCAACGTAAAAACGTCAACGGCAGCTACTTGTCTGCAGACGAATGTGAAAAGCAGCGAAGGACGCACGGGTGCGTGTGCGTGCGCGCGTTTATGTGCTCGTGTGGTGCGTGTTATGTGCAGGCGTTAGTGAACGAGACTGAAGGAGATAGCGAGAGAAAGAAAGAAAGGCAGACACATAGATAGACAGACAGACAGGCAGGCAGATAGAAATACAGACAGAGAAGGAGATAGAAGGGGAAGAGAGAGAGAGAGAGAGAGAGAGAGAGAGAGAAAGAGAGGGAGAGAAAGAGAGAAAGAAATAGAGAAAGAAAGAAAGAGAGAGAGAGAGAGAGAGAGCGAGAGAGAGAGAGAGAAAGAAAGAAAGAAAGAAAGAGAGAGAGAGAAAGAAAGAAAGAAAGAGAGAGAGAGAGAGAGAGAGAGAGAGAGAGAGAGAGAAGAGAAAGAGAGAAAGAGAGAGAGAGAGAGAGAGAGAAAGAAAGAAAGAAAGAGAGAGAGAGCCCCATTATACGTCAAGGCCGTCGTGACGGCCACTTGTCGCGCGTCGTCACACGTCGTCTGTCGCGGCTGTCGCATCGCCGCACTGTCGTCGTCTGCTGGCGACACCGTTACTAGTGGCAACCATCTCTCATCCTCGCGCGCGCGCGTGTAGCAGAGACCATGCTCGTGGATAGGTCGTCACCATCCCCAGGGAAAACGGGCGCGCGGCGCGGGGCGCGTTCGCCCGCCATGCGGAGCCACCATCGCCCCAACGTAAGTAGTCGCCTCTCGCAGCCTCTCCTCTTCCGTCTTTCCTCCCGCCGCTCTTCTCCTTACGGCTCAATATCATTTCCTCCTGTCCCTCTCCGTTTTCTTAACCGTATATCTTCTACCATCCCCCCTGTCATTGCGCACCCGGCAGATAGGTGCGATATGATATGACTACTAGGCACTTAGGATATGACTACTAGGCACTT
>NW_014578729.1:40890-41908 GCF_000485595.1 Priapulus caudatus
CACCCCCTCTTCAACCAGACCCACTCCTGCCCATTCTCTCCCACCCACCACCCCCTCTTCCTCCGTGTCCCGCCACACACTGGTGACTCACCCCCGGCGGGCGGATGTCGTCTGCAGTCACCTAGATCGGATGCGCTAAATCCGGACGGGTCTTATCCGGCCGCCGCCGCTTGGGGCGTGCATGCGGAACGTGAAAACTAGGTGAACATTGCAGGTCGAGCACTGCAGCTGGCTGCCTTGTCAGCGGAGTGGGGGAGAAGGGGAAGACGGGGCGAAGGGAAGAGAATAGGAGAGAAGGAAGAGGTGGGAGAAAGGGAGAAGGTGAGGCCAAAAAAACCAAGTGAACATTGCAGGTCGAGCACTGCAGCTGGTTGCCTTGTCAGCGGAGTGGGGGAGAAGGGGAAGACGGGGCGAAGAGAAGAGAATAGGAGAGAAGGAAGAGAAAGAAGGTGGGAGAAAGGGAGGTAAGGCAAAAAAAAACAAGTGAACATTGCAGGTCGAGCACTGCTGCTGGTTACTTGTTATTGAAGTGGCGTATAACCGTAGAAGATGGCAGAGGGGGAGGAGAGAATAGAATAGAAGAGAAGGAGAATGGGAGACGGGGGGGGGAGAGGGAGAGAGGAGGGGAGACGAGAGGGAAAGGTGGGGAAAAGTAAGGTGAGAGCAAAAGAAAACTAGGTGGCGCTACTTACTAGGTAGTGCTACTACTACTATCACTACTGTTACTGCTGGTGCTGTTTTTCTCGCTACTGCTACTTGCGTACTGCCTAATCAGAGAATGGCAGCGGAGAACCCACATTTCAATCCGTGATCTTATCCATACTTATTTCCGTCGCGTTGCGCTTTCTCCGAAACGGGTTTGAACCGGGTAATCGTGTAGCGCCACAATCACCCACCTCTCACGAAACCCTAGCTGCGTAAACCTGCGACTTTTTCATGCAACTCGACAAAATCGCTGTAAAAATTGCCGTGAAATCGCTACGTCTGCGGCAACGTGCACCTGCAACCCGTAGCGATT
>NW_014578729.1:45945-47486 GCF_000485595.1 Priapulus caudatus
TATATATAGTTATAATATATTACGTACAAGGTATATCACAATTATAATACCTTGATGTAACCAGTGGTGAATAATGAGAAATTGTCATGACAATTCACCACCTGAAGTAACTGACTGCAATGTATGGAATTTAACGTCACCCGTAGGTCTAACACATACATACACACGTCTGCCATTCCCAGAGACTTGACTGGCTTGCTATACTCTATATCCTCCTACGCGCTATAGTTTCTACGCTGGAGGAAGGTTTTTCAGGGAGCGACCGTTAGAGAGGAAGGTTTTTCGGGGAGATACCGTGAGAGGGAAGGTTTTGCAATTGGCGTTCTTCTTCTTCTTTTTGCAGACGAACGAGAACGTGGTGATAGTTCAGAAGGCGGCCACCAGGGGTTCGCAGCCGAACGATGACGTCGGAGAGCTGGACTTCTCCGCCATACAGGTAAATAAAGATTATAATGTGCGTGCGTGCGTGCGTGCGTGCGTGTGTGTGTGTGCGTGCGTGCATGTTGGCGTGCTTGCGTTCGCCATACAGGTAAATAAAGCTTATGATGTGCGTGCGTGCGTGCGTGGGTGCGTGCGTGTGTGTGCGTGCGTGCGTGCATGCGTACATGCGTGCGTGCGTGCGTGTGTGTGTGTGGGGGGGGGGAAGTTGACGTAAGAGTTATGTGTAGATAATCATGCGTTATGAGTTATGTTGTGTCAGTTACCTGGGAGTCATGGTCTATGAGTCATGTCTGTGTGTGTGAAAGCTCTCATCTGTCCGTGCATCGTTAATTATGAGGTCATCCTTGCACTCTGCTCTACCGGCATCATCACTCGTTGCCGGACTCCTCCCTCTGTCCGTATGTCTGGCTGGCTGTCTGTCTGTCTGTGTGTCTGGCTGTCTGTATATCTGCCTGCCTGTCTGTCTGTCTGTTTTTCCGTCTCTCACTCTCTCTCTCCCTATCTCTCTCGCTCTCTATCTATCCCACCTTTCTCTATCTATCTTTATATCTAGCAGCAAGCTAGGTCTCTCTCTCTTTCTTTTTCTCTCTCTCTCTCTCTCTTTCTCTCTCTCGCTCTCTCGCTCTCTCTCTCTCTCTCTCTCTTCTTCTTCTCTCTCTCTCTCTCTCTCTCTCTCTCTCTCTCTCTTCCTTTCGGTCTCACTAACTCTCTTTCTCTCCCTCTCCCCCACTCTCTGGCTCCACTTCACTCATTGCCATGTATGTGGGTTAAGGTAGCAAACAGTATTTATTATAGCTCGCGCGCAGCTATCGCGTTTCCCATCTACAGGTAGCAACCACACCTTGTCGGTTCTCTCTAGTCAGAGCGTGCGTAGTAATCACAAACACAAAGGTCTCTGTTTGAGACAGTGAAATCTACATAGAGATGTCATTCTCAAGGCATGCTGTGTGTGTGTGTGTGTGTGTGTGTGTGTGTGTGTGTGTGTGTGTGTGTGTGTGTGTGCGTGCGTGTGTGCGTGTGTGTGCGTGCGTGCGCGTCGTGTGCGTGTGTGTGTGTGTGCGTGCGTGCGTGCGCGTGTGTGTGTGTGTGCGCGTCGTGTG
>NW_014578729.1:47664-55988 GCF_000485595.1 Priapulus caudatus
TCTCTCTCTCTCTCTCTCTCTCTCTATCTCTATCTCTCTCTCTCTCGGAAAGGGTTAACCAGGTAATATATACAACAATGTATATAGACATACACCATACAGGTATTGGAATATACTGTATATAACAATAGATTATATAAATATATATACATGTATATATATAATAAATAATGTATAGATTATAATACATACATTGGATAACAGCCCTAACATCATCTATACATAATGATAGATTTTATCCCCTGAAGTAATTTGATTTCGTGATAAATTCGTGATGGTGTTTTCAGCTGATCTGCTGTCGTTGCTACGCACCAAGAGATTGTGTGAATTTGTTTGTAAGAGCAAGGCTTCATTCGGTAGCACCGAAAATCCGGTTAGCACACTAAAACATTGTGAGAGTCCTGCACACTTACCTGTCATCATCGTCAGCGTAATCGTCACCGTTATCGTTATCATCGTCATCGTCATCACCATCACCATCAACAACATCATCATCATCATCATTATTATCATTGTCATCGTCAGCGTCGTCAGCGTCATCATCATCATTATGTCTCTCTCTCTTTCTTTCCTTGTTGCCACTCTATCCCTCTATCTTGGTGCCCTGTTCATCTCTACCTCTTCCTCTCGCCTCCCCTGTCCTCTCATCTCTCTCCCTCTCTCTTAGCTCACAGATCCTGGGCGTGTGTCCAGGTTCCTCCTGTGTGCCCATCATTGTGTACGTCTTTCCCCTCCCCCTCGCCACCTCTCCCCCTTTCTCTCTCCTCCTCTCTCTCTCTCTCTCCCTCTCCCTCTCCTCCTCCCTCCCTCCTCTCTCNATATATATATATATATATATATATATATATATATATATATATATAGCCATATAGCATCCATCAATGTACAGCTAGTACATGTCAAGCATTATGAATGACTCACTGATTGCCCGACACGAGCTTCAAGTTTATGAACTTTTAAATTTTAAACGTGTGAAAGGCGAGAGGTTTTAATAAGCGGAGAGTACGTCATATATGCTAGATGGCATGACGCCTCTGTGGTGAGGTTTATACTTACTAATCCAAATAATATTCCATTACGTATTACATATCAATAAATAAATATATAAATATAAATATATATTTTATATAATAATATATATATTGGATGGCATTTACACACTGTAACTCGTGATGTAACTCGTGGTGTCTCACTCTCTCACTGTCTCTCTCTCTCTCACTCTCTCTCACTCTCTGCTCTCATCTCTACTCTCTCTCTTCTCTCCTATAATATATATATCTCTTCTCGCCTTTCTCTCGCTCTCACTCTCTCTCTCTCTATGAATTATACCTATATTATTATAGTTATATATATATATATATATATACTTGTTATATATATATATTATATATTATTATATATATATATGTATATGTATGTATAAAAGTGTGATACGTGCGCATGCGTGCGTGAGTGCTGTACACCTTCATGCAGATTTATTAATCCGGTTTGAAACCAGAATGCGGCGGCGGCGGGGGATGCCTGCAGCATCACTCCTCAGCTTCCCACCAGGTACCACGGCATTCCGATCAACGCACAGATGCGGACAAGATGCTATGGAATACGCGCCGCACGGATCCGCGGGCGAGTTGCCATGGAAACGGTAACCACGCAACAACTACCAACGCGGCTGGGGGTGCGGACTTTGGCAGCTAAGACAACAAACAAGTACTATGCTTCCATTCATAGCTGCTGCCATACACGCGCAATAGCTATAGCTGCTGCCTTAATGATGTGCTCCTTATATTATATATGAGAAACCCCACAATACAAAGCTATTCCCTACAAAGGGATGCAGTGAAGCAGTAAGGAATCCGTGAAACCTGTTGCTGCCGCTGTTACTGCTGCTGCTACTGCTGCTGCCGCTGCTGCCGCTGCTACTGCTGCTGCTACTGCTGCTGCTACTGCTACTGTGATTGTTACTGCTGCTGCTACTACTGCTGCTGCTGCTGCTACTGCTGATGATGATGATAATGAAGTTGTTGTTGTTGTTGCTGCTGCTGCTACTAACACTGCTGCTGCTGCTACTGCTGCTACTGCTACTGCTGCTACTGCTGCTGCTGCTGCTGCTGCTGCTGATAATGATGATGATGATAACAGGACTACGGCTCGTTGTATTGGTTTACTCGTATGTCTGTGTTTACCGTCACTTCTGTTAGCTAACAAGCTGTGGTTTGCCTTCCACTAACGTGCTGTCACATGTAACAGCTATAGTGTGAGTGTTAGCTGACAGACCTGCTAAATCACAGTCTCTCATAGCAGAGTTCATGCAATAATAGCTGGAATATAACAAACAGCCTACTCTATCTAGCAGGGTGTGTTTTACTCCTTCTTATTCTATCATCATGATAATGTTCCTCGCGTCTTTCTGCTTCTTCATATTTTCCTTCTTCTTCTTCATTTTCTTTTTCCGTTACTACTGCTTTCA
Organism: Priapulus caudatus; assembly: GCF_000485595.1. Lineage (NCBI taxonomy): Eukaryota > Metazoa > Priapulida > Priapulimorpha > Priapulimorphida > Priapulidae > Priapulus > Priapulus caudatus. The sequence continues at coordinate 50,132 of NW_014578729.1, forward strand.
CTCATTCTTTACCTTCTAACAAAACATTATCTCTATCCTGTTAGTGTCACTACCCCCTCTCTATCTCTATTTCTGTCTCTCTCTCTCTCTCCCATTCTCTTTCTGTCTCTCTCTCTCTCCCATTCTCTTTCTGTCTCTTTCTCTCTCTCTCTGTGTCTCTCTTTCTGTCTCTTTCTCTCTCTCTCTGCGAAGTCCAGATAATCATCAATGCTCGTTTCTTCTCTTTAATCATTTTCGTTTCCACTCTTCTCATATTTTTTCTCTCCTCTCTTATCTTTTCGTTTCGCTTCTAGTTTTTAGCCTCCTTATCGTGTTCACATCTAGTTAGGTATATTTTTCTCTCTGTCACAGCTGCAACCACCTTCTGCGGAAAGGACAGGGCCTGCAGGGCAGTGGATGCTGCTGATCCTGGTTACTGCTTACACGCCCTCATGATGCCTTATCGGGCCATCCCAACACAACCTGCCCATTAATAACCCATTAAGCACTGCCCTGTAACTTGTCTTCGCCTCTACCTCTACAGCCTGCTCCCTCCCCCTCCCCCTCCTCGCCGCCTGCTAGAGTCACGCTTGACGCAGGGCCACCGTGGCCGTGGTCAACTGTGGCGTGAGAAGAGGGAGAGAGGAGAGAGAAAGAGGAGCGAGAGAGAGAGAGAGGAGACGACAGACGCTCGGACCGAAAAAAGAGGACGACGACGCGGGCCTGATCGCTGGAGAAAGAGAGAGAGCGGAGAGCGGATTGAGAGGTGTGGAGGGGCAGGAGCAGGAGAGGATCAGAGAGGAGAGAGGGTGAGAGAGAGAGAGCGAGAGATGGAGAGAGAGAGGGAGATCTGAGGGAGAGAGATGAGACTGTGTCTGACTTGAGCCGGTACGGTGGTTTTAGTTCTTGGTAGAGCATGAGATGAGAGAAGAGATGAGAGAGAGTAGAATGAGAGACGCGAGAGAGAGATGGAGAGGAGAGACAGAGAATCTGAGGGGGATGAGAGGGAGACGAGAGACGAGAGGATGAAGAAGAGAGAAAAGATTGTGCGCTTAGCTGGCAGACAACGACAGAACGGAATTGTTGCTGTTTTTCCTGGGGTGCCTATTACTATGCCATTACTAACTGCCTACTATTTAGCCATTACTACTTGTGTGTGTGTGGTGTGTGTGTGTGGTGGTGTGTAGTTGTGTGTGCGTGTCGTGCGTCTGCGTAGCGTGCCGTGCGTGGCGTGCGTTGCCGTGCGTTCGTAGTAGCTTTGGTGCTTGTGGCGGTATAGAGCCGTCAATGTACCTACGCTTAGCAGCATATACGCGCGTGCCTCTCAACCTGTGAGCGATTGTGCGATGGTGACACATCACACTTCCGCCGCAGCATTCTTTAGTTCTTATGGCGGGCGCTACTGCTGATGCTGCTGTGTTTATGCACGCTCAGACAGTACGAAGTTTGCGCGCGAATAACAAACAGCGACGACCCCGCCGCGCTGTTACTGGCTCCAATTATTTACACTATACATACTCACTTTTCAGTTTAACGCACGCACGCACGCACGCACGCACGCACGCTCAGCACGCAGACGTCGACCGTGCCACGCGCCACGCTGACCACCGCCGGCACGCGCACGCACCACGACCACGCACCTATAGCACGTATCTTCCGCCCGCACACGCACCGCACACGCAGACACACCACACACAACCCACACATACCACATATTACTGCCCACACCACAACACATACACACACCACACACTACACAATAGCTTCAGACACACCACACACACACCACACACCATCACACCACCATTCTCTACACACCATATCACATAAGCACACCACATCACCACTAAGACAACACCACCTAACACAACACACCACACACACCAACACACACACACACACACCACACACCAACCACACACACAAACACACCACACACACACCACACCACACACACCAACACACACACCACACACACACACCACCACACCCCCCCCACACACACACACACCACACACCCACACACACCACAGCAACACACACACCACACACACACACACACACCACACACACACCACACACACACACACACACCACGACACACCACACACACCACACACAGCCAACACACACACCACACACACACACTCACAACCCACACACACACACACACACCACACCACCACAACACACACACACACCCACACACACACAACACACACACACACGCGCGCTGCTCGCGCGCATGGCCCACTAGTCCAGGATGTCTGAACACCGTATATAGCGCTATGGCTCATTGCCCGATTTTTAGTCGTATAACAGCTGAATACCTATACCTACTAATCAGCACAGCAACAACGAAACACGACCTATATTTTTGGGGTACTGGTATATTGTGTACGTGCCTGTTGATTGATTGACAACATACTGTCCTACATGCGACCACAAATAGCCAGCTACTCTTGGACAGCTGTCATTTCAAGAACGTTGCCGTTAAGATTGCTGTGTGCTTGTTAAGCGCAACCTGTGAACGAGCGAGCTTGGTAATTCACAAGGTAAGCTGTAATCGCTTTTAGAACTTATTATCTATAAGACCTTTATATAGGACTTATAGTCTCGTGATAAATATATAAGGAGATTACGTAAAGATTCGTTGAATTCCTAATGACAACGTACAAACACAACTCACGATGTAAACCGTACATTTTGCGTTTCAGGTAAATTTAAAAACCTGCAAGCAACCAAGGCAACGGAGAAATTGATAAAAAAAACAATTTCAAACAATGAAAATGAAAGGAACCATGGTCACCATAATGCTGGTAGGAATTCGTATATTCTAATCATGGCGATAGATTCTCGTTGCAAAGCTTTCGTAAAAACTTCATGTACTCTGTAAACAGTGTAATAGTATATGAAATATAACTAGGCACTGTAGTAGGAAAGACCCGTGAAAGCAGGGCGGTAGAGATCTGTGATTTCTTGTTGTTCGGGAAACAAGGTTGAAATACAAGAAATTTCCTTTTTATGTATTGTAACCTTTAGAAATTGCAATTTTATATATCGGTTTGCCTACATTATGTAGAAACATTCCCGTGTCTTTGTTGAATAACGGAGAATTGTTTGTGAAATATAATGGTTAGGATTTGATATACTCCGTCAACATTTACAACTCTCTTCCACTAGCTCTTACGTTACAGCGATTGAACAATGCTGTATGAGGCGCTCGCGCGCGAGAAATAAAGATAATTACAGTTTCTTCATAAATATTGTCTGATAGCGATGAGCAGAGAGATACGTTAACTATCATCTGGTTTTAGCGAGTAGAGTGAATCTAGTATACAACATACAAACACACACACATGGTACATGGTACATGGTACATGGTACATGGTACATGGTTGTAGTGTATAGAGTATGCTTGTCGATTTCTTCCTGTGATTCATAGGTGGCGACACTAGTACTGGTCGCAGTGACCTCGGCTGCGCCAGCAGACGACAACAAGATGGACGCAAGAGTGAAGCGGACACCAGCAGGTGGAGGAATCCTGCATCGTGTTTGCAGCGTCGCAGATTACATAGCAGAGCTTTTCCAATGCTCTTGCGGGTGGGCCGTGCCGGACAGACGCAAGCGAGAAGCTTCTGGTTATATTTGCCCGAAAGTATGTGACTTCATACATAACAAATGCAACGTCAACCCATGTTAACGTTGACGATGGTGATGCTGATGACAACCGTGATGATGGTGAGAAGCTCAGACACACAACCGATAAGTATATTCTCAATGATCCAAGCCGAGGGGACAAGAAAAGAAGGAGAGACAGTAGCCTAACAGATCAACACTACCTAGTCTACTGTACTGAGCCGAAGAATAAGAGAGCGTTTATCATGTTAACAGATAATCAGTACTGATTGCGGTAGAAAGGACAACAACTAATATAATCATAAACATACCGCAAATGATATTAATATATAGGCTAGTGTGATTCTATCCGGAAACATTATTAGGCTATTTCTTACTCCTATACCCACTCCTGTCTTGATATTATCAGGAGTTAATGAAGACCAAATTTATCTTTATTAACTCCTGATATTATATAGATATAATCAAAATGGTAATAATAACAATGGGAATAGTAATAGAGAAATTACAATGATTGCATTCGATTATTAAGTTGACCAAGGCGACGACGATAATGACAATGATGACGATGTTGTTGTTGATGATAATGACGAGCATATTGCTGATTCTATTGCTGCTAATGCTGTTGTTGTTGATGATGATGATAATGACAATGATGACGATGATGACGATAATGACGATGTTGTTGTTGTTGTTGTTGTTGTTGTTGTTGATAATGACGAGCATGTCGCTGATTTTATTGCTGCTACTGCTGTTGTTGTTGTTGATGATGATGATGACGACGACGACGATGACGATGATGATGATGCTGATGATGATGACGATGGTAGTGACGATTGTGACGGTAGTGACGACAACAGTGGCGACGATGGGGACGATGGCAGCAGTGAGACAAATGCGACGGAGGTACAAGGCAAGACGTTGCCAAGTTGTTAGATAATTACCATCCGTCCGTGGTTATGACATCTTTTGTATGTACTTACGTGTTTTTAAGCGTCTGTTGATGGTACTAGGCTTGGATTAGTTTTACACAGGGAACATAGCTGTCTAGTCTCCCTGTTATGCTATCCGGACGGGATTGTGAGGGCGAGCCCTGATCTATCCCGGTAGCAGTATGATTAGATGATGTATCAACGCCCCCCCCTCCCAAATATAAACCCAGGTACCCACGTATGTACGTTTGTAAGTACGTATATGTTTATGCCCAGCACAATAGAATATTGTATTCAAATAATTAAGGGTTTTATATATTCGTATATGATTATATCTTCTTATGCTATATGGACATGTATAGCAGAGTGTATAATATGTGATTCTGGTATTAGCTACTGTAGTGTGTTTGTTTGGATGACGGTGTCATGTTATTAAACGCCGGCCCAGTCGGGAGTCACAGATTACAGGCTCTATTACGTTCATTATTGTTTTTGAAATAAAAGTTAGTATAGCTGCCAGTGTTCTGTTTAGTTACGAAATTTTAGAGAGCGCGGCCAAACACGGCGGCACACGCAAAGTTCGTTTTGTCAGTCTCGCGTGTAGCCAGCCATCATAGACATGATGAGAAGTGGCTCCTATGGTGATGGAAATCTATGTAAAGTTGTCACAAATCTTCGGTGCATTACTGGTTATCGTATCATAGACACTGAAAATAGTATAATTGCTTGATTTAGTCCAAGAAAGTAATATCACATGTGTAGTGATATAGCCATCGTTACGGTTGCGGTTTTGAGGTTGAATTTTAGATGTTCACAAAGTTAGCGTTTCAACGCGCTGTCGCTGTCGCTGTCGCTGTCGAGCAATCGCTGTCGTTATCGTCATCGTCATTGTCGGTGTCGCTGTCGTTGTCGAGCAATCGCTGTCGTTATCGTCATCGTCGTCGTCGGTGTCGCTGTCGTTGTCGAGCAATCGCTGTCGTTATCGTCATCGTCTTCGTCGGTGTCGCTGTCGCTGTCGAGCAAATCGCTGTCGTTATCGTCATCGTCGTCGTCGGTGTCGCTGTCGAGCAATCGCTGTCGTCATCGTCATCGTCGTTGTCGGTGTTAATACATATTCGAGATGGCATAAAGAAGTTTTGTAGAGACAGATTCTGTTGGTGGTGCATTTTTACATCTTCGTTGTCTACATCCCACAGTAATTTTTTATTTAGTTGAACAGCCAACACACGCGCGCGCACACACATACGTACCCCCCCCCCCCACACACGCGCACGCACACACACACACACACACACACACACACACAC
>NW_014578729.1:56990-57536 GCF_000485595.1 Priapulus caudatus
GGAGGAGGAGGAGGGAGGAGGAGGGAGGAGGGAGGGAGGGCGGGGGAGAGAGGGAGCTAAGAGGAGAGAGGGGGTAACTTGACCACCGATAAAAGGTCAGTACTAATAGCCCGGGGAAGGGCGGCCGGAGAAGATCGTGGTAACATAACCAGTGTTTGCTAGCGGGTCACACACCGCACCCGTACATGGCCATACGCTGACCGCTCTACCGCTGCCCACGACTGACCCCCCTGATCAGCAGCATTAGTAAAAACGACAAACACAGCGGCCACGGAGAGCCCTCGCGTGCGCTTATTTCTGTGTGTGTTGGCGTGGAGGGTGTCTGTAGCTCTCTATGTATACATGCAGGGTACTGCATGTATTGCGAGGGAGATATATGAGGAGCTAGCAAGCGAGAGCTGCTTACTACGACAACGATGGATTATAGAACTAACCTTATAGATCAAAATACCCTACTATATATACTCATATATATATATCTATATAGTTATGTATTATACTCATATATATATATATATACATATATAGTATTATATATATACTACT
>NW_014578730.1:0-776 GCF_000485595.1 Priapulus caudatus
AACCTAAATTAGCTGAAAATAACCCTAGAACCTAGAGTAAACTCTCCCTTTAAACTACACACAAAACTAGGATTGATTAATAAATTATCATCAAATTGCAGTTGCAAGTAAGTACTAGCAAATGCCATGAAATGAATGAATGAATTAAATAATGAATTAGCCAAATATACATAAATTAATATGTTTACATATATATGTACACAGCACATATGATAAGGCTGGCAGTGACTATGATTTTTCATTGGTGGATATAAAATAGTAATTGTTGCTAAATTGAGATATGATCCACGCTAGAAGACAATAAGAGGGAGCTGAACACTGAACACTGTATGGAATGATATATGGACACACATGCACACTAACGCACACGGACACGAACACACACAGGAACACACACACGCACACACACCAGCATACACACACACCCGCACGCACGCACGCACGCATACGTGAATGCTGTTGCCATCCATGAAGTTACCCAGAAGCAAATAATTTTTTTAATGAATTTGATATTTTATAATCAATTAAGCCAGCATTGCAATTTTTAGTTTTTATATGTATGTGTAGAGTTGTGTGTACAGATATAGACTGCATGTCCACACGACAAAGTACAGTGGCCCTAGATACGTGAATATTATTTGTTGAATTTGTGTGCATGTACACAGCATATGTGCCTTTATTGAATCTAGGCCCAGCTTCCTTCTATATAAAATATAATATTGTTTATAATTCTGTGATAAATTAAAGGGACAGTAGCCTCTAGGATTTTACTGCAT
>NW_014578730.1:786-2550 GCF_000485595.1 Priapulus caudatus
TAGGGTTAGGGTTAGGGTTAGGGTTTTTGCATCATTCCTTGATATACAGAAAGTCTGTGCATCAGTAATCTGTGCATCACAGTCACTTCGTGATACCTAAGGCTAAGGTGTCTAAAGTGGATTTGCACCCACTATAACACCCTACACTAGGAGTACAGGCTACAGCAAGCCATCAAAATCATAAATATTAAATGATCATGATTCATATCAAGCTAAGTTCAACTTCAAACCACCAGAAAACTTTAAGTACTCAAAAGTTTTAAACATACACTTTCTCCAACTCCTACACATCGGAAACCATTGCATATTAGTTCCCAGTGACAAAAGCATACTACAGGATCTTGCTTTGCCTTAAACTGTGGTTTGGCAGTTGTAAATAGCAACTCATGGCCTGGGGTAGCCATTGTGAACAACTCAGATGGGTCATACGCTCTTAGTTTTGTATTTAGCTCAGTAATGAAACACTAGGTGCCACAGCAGTAAGATAGTCAGTGTGGTCAGTCTATTTGTTTGTGGTCTCTCCGGATACTATTGGCTGCTAGATGGTTCCTTGTGTCGTTATACATCGTAAGCTACAAATGTCAAGAATTTCTGAGACCATCTACGATCTATCATGCGATCGAAGCGCCGTGGTGATAGTTGATTTCTGTGTTTTCCAACATGTCAGCCTCCATGAGTGCATGTCGGAAATACTTGTTTCTTTACGCAAACGAACATATTGAGTTTAAGCTTCCAGTAAGTCTGATAGCATCAATTTATGTACAAAAACAATTTGGTTTGGTGATGGTTTGGACTGGAGTCCAAGTTTCATGAATACATAATAACACCACAGTAGATATTTCTTATACGACATTGATGATTGTCATTGTTTCACTGCAATGCTGGCCAGATAAGATTGGCAACACAGGCACTTGAAGCGTATCAACTGTAAACATACGCGGCCGCCATTGCGCGTACACATACACATAAATATATATATATATATTTATGTGTATGTGTACGCGAACGGCCGCGAATACGTAATTGTAGCGCGGATAACAAGAACAGAAGGCTGCACTGCAATCCAACCAGGCTAGTATATAGTATAGATATAGTATAGTGCATGATATAAATAGTACAGTAGTGATAGTATATGATAGTATAGTGATAGTATATATAGTATAGTTTAGTATAGTATAGTATGTATAGTATAGATTATAGTATAGTATAGTATAGTATATAGGTGGAAATGGCTAACACTAGCAAAACACATTCGTACAACATCGATCTGCTCACAGCGTGTTTTTGAATAGTGTTAGACGAATTCACTGCAGACACATATAGTAATACATCATCCTGATGGCGCCTGAAGAGACGACATTTTACTAACTGACAGAAAACTGATATAAACTGAAGTAAAATGAAATCGAAATGAAGGAGTACATTACGGAGCGCATTAATTTGCAACACGGCGCGAACACACGGATACGCACGCACGCACGCACGCACGCACGCCGCGCACGCACGCACGCCCACGCACGCACGCGCCGCACACGCAACATGCCACACAGCACACACACAACACACCACACACACACACACACACACACACACACACACACAACACACACACACACACACACACACACACACACACACGCACACACACACACACACCGCGCGCACAGACACACACACACACACACACACTTTCACACACGTAATATACACACACATTATATGGCCTTCCAGACTGTGTACGAGCATGCGTACATGCGCGCGCGC
>NW_014578730.1:2575-17575 GCF_000485595.1 Priapulus caudatus
CACGCGCAATGGCGGGGCGCCGCTGTATGTTTACAGTTGATTACGCTCTCAAGTGCCTGCTGATTGCCGATGATTTCGTTGTCATACTCGGCACTTGGAAACTGCACGCATTGAGTGGCATTGATACTGATTGCCCTCATAGTCATAGCGCGTCTATTTTCCCCAGCGGTACTGCCGGAAACTACCCTGCGTAAACTTACCTGGTAGTCTGATCATGCTTAGGGTTAGGCGTTAGGGTTAGCCTTTACTCTTTTAAGGGTTAGGGGGCAGGCGTAAGCGAGACTCCCTAGACTCGTTAGTGAGTAGGCGAGGTACGGTCTCGCATATTAGATAGTACCAGGTACGTTCCGGTAATACCCGGGGGACATAGACCCTCTCGGCAATATGTGATAACTGACATCTGATCTGATAGTTATCATAGCAGGTAGGTGCTCAAAGGGTCTAGTTCCTGCAGGTTACTGTCCGCGAACGTCACCCTGGTCACTAATTGAGTATGGTTAGCGGCTTATAGGTTAGCGAGCTTTAGGGTTACGGGAGTAGGAGTAGGCTGTGCGACTCCCTAGACTCGTTAGAGGAGTAGTGCCGAGTACGGTCCGGCATATTAGATAGTACCAGGTAACGTTCCGGTATGACGGCGGACCGGTACGCCAGGGTACGTTCGCGGCAGTGACCCGCCAGGGGACATAAGACCCTCTCAGCAGCAGTGCTAGTACTGGGCGGTTTCAAGTATTAAGTGTTTAACCCTGCAATCAATAGTAAATTATAACTCATCGAACTGTCATTATTACTGCGCCTGTCATAATCTGACCCTATATTCTAGAATAAGTATCAAATGATATAAGTAGTTTCTATAGAGCACATTTACTAATTGTTTATTACTATTGTGTGATGTAACGACCAGCACTGGCGACTAGACGGAAGCACGTACAAATTTGTGAATAGGACAAGATAAACGTGGTACATAAGCGCAAAGAGCTAGCTAAGCCTGGACCGAGCGAGTATGTGTGACACGTCGCTCGAATTGAGTGATTCTAATTGCCCTCCACCATAAAAAAATATCAGTCATTGATTAGACTTTCTTTATCAGAGTCCGTTGATCATTTGCCACGCATCCATTTTCCAGGAATTTGTCTGTTTAAGTTGTAAATACCTGCCAGCGAACACACATTTATTAGCAGCTATCGACGCATAAACTATGAGAACAGTAAAAGCGCCATCATTACATACAACAGCACAGACGTAATAAGATATTAGATATGAATATCCACTCGGATTATTATATTAACATATGATAAATGGGATATCGAGAGAGAGAGGCCGCAGAGCTCGAGCGAAGGGAGAAAATGGGGACAAGCAGAGGCAGAGAGAAGATTTAGCATGAATGTCTCCTCATGCAACAGCCCGCGCGGAACACTTATTATATTATGAAGCCAATTATTGTTTAATAGGCATCGCATCCTCACTTGTGTTCACACTGGTTAAAATCCCCGAAAGAAGTATAGTCTGTATCATTCTCCCTTGGCCTCGGAAATGACCATATACCTATACATTGGCGTGCATTAGTCACTCTAGCTCGAAGGTAACTAGGTGTTGGCTAAACAGGGCCTCTGTAAGCAAACAAGGCATTTTAGAGGAAACTGCTAGCCATTAAAATGGAAAACTTTGGATTAGACCTTGAGGGCACATATTTACGATAACTGTATAATTTGCGTAGCCAAAATTATATTATAGTCAATGCAGGCGATGCCACAGACACATACTGGCAGATTACATCCCCCACTGCGAAATAAGAGCTGGGACCAGAACAAGTCCACATTGTTTTAACATATAGAATGTTCTCATTACTTGTTACACAATTTATTACATGCGTCATACTTGTTACACAATTAAATTAATTACTATATATCTTTGGTTTCATACTCTTCAGCCTTTCTATTTTCTTATAGTGTATATATGTTTTTTTAGCTTTACAGTAGTTTTGCTACAACAACAATTATGTGCCAAAACTTGCTACATCATAACATCGTACATTCGCATCTATTGCTAATGCCTAATAAATTATATGCAAATCAGCTTTGGTTTAGGGGTTAAAGGACGTTAGGCCGAAGAAATTGGGTGTGTGTGTGTGTGTGTGTGTGTGTGTGTGTGTGTGTGTGTGTGTGTGTGTGTGTGTGTCGGTGTGTGTGTACGTGTGTATGCTTGTGTGTGCGTGCGTGCGCGCGTGTGTGTGCGTACGTATAGGCGTGCACATTTGTGTGCGTCCTAGCGTCTGTACGTGTGTTTAAAACTGCGCGTGCGCGCATGTGTATGTGAGCGTAAATGTGTGTGTGCGTGCGTGCGTGTGTGTGTGCGCGTGCGTGCATGTGTGCGTACGCCTGTGTGTGCTTGTATGGCTTCAGCGCAAACGCGACAGAGGATCCGTTTCCTTTCGCCAACCTAAAAGGCAATTTAAAGTGAATAAGCAAGAAACTCCAATATTATTCTCCGACGGAAATCTCCGCCGACGAAAACCGCTCTCAAAGGGCGCGCGTTCTCTCTTGTTGCCGCGGAAGCGGAGGCGGTTTCGCCACGCGTCTGCATGCACGCCCGCGGCGCACGCCCATCCGACGCAAAACCTCCAAATCCGTCCATGCGTCCGCCCGTCCGTCCGTCCAACCGACCGACCGCCCGCCCGCCTGTCCGTCCGTTAGTCTGCCCATCACTATATGTCCGCGCGTCCACCTGCCGTCGCGGGGGCCGTCGCGCGAGGGGGGTCGTCGCCCGAGGGGAGGTCGTCGCGCGGGGGGGGGGGTCGTCGCGCGGGGGTCGTCACGCAAGGGTCGTCGCGCGCGGGGGTCGTCGCGGGGAGGGGGAAATCGCGCGCGGGGGTCGTTGCGGGGGGGGGGCTCCGGGGGTCGTCGTGCGGGGGGGCGTCCGGAAGTCGTCGCGCGAGGCTGCTATTAGCGACTCATCACATAGTAACGACGGGCGCGTAATAATGACCGCTGTCAATCCACGCCACACACGCGCTTAATTAAAATGGGGTTTCTGACGCACGCAGCAGCCAAATGATTTACGTGACTGTCGGCCTGATCGGCCGCGCGATGGAGGGGGGGCGCGAGCGCAGAGGGGGGGGGGCTGCACGGGGAGAACGGGGACAGCGAGCGCAGGGGGGGGGCGTGCGACGGGGAGAACGGGGACAGGCTCGCGCAAAGGGGGGGGGCGNCACACACACACACACACACACACACACACACACACACAGGCACACACAGGCAGCACAGGCACACACACGCACACATATACGCACACACGCGCGCGCACGCACACGCACAGAAAGAAAGCAAGAGTGATTGAGAGAGACGGACTGATGGACGGACTGATATCAGTCTAAGCACAGTGCACTGAAATAACAAACTAATTAATGGAACGATATCAGTATACGGCAAAAATGTAATAACGAAAAGGAAGGCAGACCAAAAATCAGTAAGACCCATGACTCAATTAGAAAAAGACAATTAAGAAAATTTACATATTATATCTGATCAGCGCAGTTGTGACAGACAGTGTCTAAGTTGCGGTGCACAGAAAGTCTTTTTAGATTACAGTAACCGTGCTTGTGTGTACGTGTGCGTTTCCGTGTGCGTGTGCGTGTGCGTGTGTGTGTGCGTGCGTGCGTGCGCGTGTATAGCATGCCTGCATGTCTGTGTTTGCGTTTGTTTATGTATCTCTATGTGTCGCTTTTCCGTCTGTCTACATCTGGCGGTCGGTCGGTCTGTCTGTCTCTCCGTTCGTCCCTCCGTCCGTCCGTCCGCCCCGGGTTCAGTACGGAATAGAACATGAGAACAACAACTTACGGTATGTTTTTAAAGTGCGATCACGGTTACTGTAATCTATTGTTGTAAATTTGTTACTAATTGTCTTTTTCTTTATTAGGCTCACGTGTCATGTGCTGATTTTTGATTTGCCTTCCTTTTCGTTGTTACATTTTCGCTGTATACTAATATTATTCTAGNTGTGCATGTGCAACACGTGTGTGTGCCTGTGTGCGTGTGCCTGTGTCGTGTGTGCCTGTGTGGCCGTGTGCGTGTGATGTGCCTGTAGTGGTGGGTGCCTGTGTCGTGTGTGCTGTCGTGCGTGTGGCCTGTGAGCGTGTGTGCCTGTAGTGCGTGTGTGTGCCTTGTGTGGTGGCCTGTGCCGTGTGATGCTGCGCTGTGTGCGTGCTGCCTGTGTGCTGATAAAGTGCGCTGTGTCGCGCGTGTGTGTGTGCTGCGTTTGCCTTGTGTCGCGTGTGTGTTGCCTGCGGACCGTGTGCTGAGTTGCGTGTGTGCTGCCTGTGATACTGCGTGTGCCTGTCGTGGTGTGTGCTGTGTGGTGGTGCGTGGTGATGTGCCTGTGTGCGTGTGCCTGTGTGTGCTGTGGCGTGTGCTGGGTGTGCGTGTGTGTGCCTGTGTGCGTGTGCGTGTGTGTGCCTGTGTGCGTGTGCCTGTGTGTGTGTGCCTGTGTGCGTGTGCCTGTGTGAGTGTGAGTGTGCCTGTGTGCCTGTGTGCGCGTGTGTGTGTATATATTTGCGTGTGCGTATGCGTGTGCGCATGTGTGCGCGTGTGCGTATGTATGTGCGTATGCTTGCGTATGTATGTGTGTACGTATGCATTTGCGGTGGCTGCATGGTGCGTGCTGTGCGTGTCCGTGTGCGTATGTGCATGTGTCGCATCGTGGAGTGCTGCGTGTGCGTGGTTGTTTGGTGTGTGCGTGCGTATGTATGAGTGTGTATGTGTGTGTGCGTGCGTGCGTGCATGTATGTGTATGTATCCGTGTTGTGTCTGTCCCACCCCCTCTCTCTCTCGCTGTGTGTGGGTGTATTTTGTTCGCGCGCGCCTCTCCTCGTTTGTGCCCTTCTTCTAGGTCTTGTCGCTCAACAAAGCATATATCACTTCCTGTAAGCACTAAACAAATCTCGTCTGCTTGCCTACAAATGACATTTCGTCGAATTTAAATTGTCGATATAATAATGTTTCACGTTATTTTTCCGGGAGTCTGTAACACAGCGTGGTGTAGCGAGCAGTACCTGGGAAGTGAGAAAGTTACCCCGTTACCGATGGCACGTGCACCGACCTACGTGCAGGTAACTGACCGCATGCGTGTATTACCAGGGGCGTGTACAGGGCCCTCCCCCTGGGGGGGGGGGGTCCAGGGGGTCCGGGACCCCCCCCCCCTTTCTCGCGCAGAAACGCATCATTGAGGCGGGCGTCTATTTCAGAATTTTTTTGGGGGAAGGCCCCCAGACCCCCCCTTCGCTGCTCCAAGTTGTTTGGGTTACGTTGCACCCCCCCCCTGGTACAAATCCTGTACACGCCCCTGATTACCACGTTGGCATTTAACCGGCGTTGTGCTCGTATTTTACGTGCGATGCGATATAAAGCTGTAGTGTAGAAATTCGTGTACGATTGACAGATTGCACACGCGGACAGAATAGAATCGTTACGAGTTTGTTGTTGCATTGCGGGCAGCCGCATCCACCTTTGGCATAATTATGTCACGCATTGCGCCGCCATCTTATCTCATCTTGTTTATTCATTAATTATCTATTCATAATTATCTTTATCTTCTTTTTATTTATTAAAATAACAATATTTATTGAATTTCATCATATCCGTGGTGAAGGAACTTTTCGGGCCCACACGCGGGGCGCGGAATGTGCTGCGATAACGCAACTCCTACGGAAACCCTGCTGGGTCTAGCTAGACGTCGCGAGTTCGACTCTAGTAGAGGGCGGCCAGAACCGTGAAGTTTTTGCTCTTCGTTTGCCGAGTGCGGCTGTTGTTCGGCGACGTTGACGATAGTAATTACCTGCATCAGTTAGAATTTCATAACAATGAAATAAACGGAATAAAATCTTTTTTGTTAATCGAAGTCAGAACGTGATTCGCGCGCGTGTGTGTGTTGTGGGTAACAAAGTAAAAACAAAGCCGCTCATTCGCTTATTACCTCCGCCCAACGGAGTTGGAGGTTATGTAATTCGCTTCTTGTGTGTTCGTGGCGTTTCCGCGCAATCGATTTAGGCGCGTCAGCCAAGCTTAGCAGGGCCAGCCAGTGAATACCTTCGCGAGCCAGCGAGCGTGTGACATGTCAGCGTAGCAGCAGCAACGGACGCGGCTGCTACGATTTGCGAGCGAGCCAGGCAACGCAGCAAGCCAGCTGTTACATTGTCAGTACGCTTAGCGTACCTACTCGTGGCTTATTCGTGTGTTCGTGAGTCGGTATGGGCGTATGGCGTATGGCGTATGTATCAGGATATATATATATATATATATCAGGATATATATATATATATATATACTATATGCCATCGCTCATGTAAATGATTAAAACACAATGAATGAACAAATATAAAAGTGAATAAATAAGTTTAGTTATTTTGCAGTTTTTGCGCGCTCACACGCACGCGCGCATATAAACACGCAGCTTAGTCCATCGCCCGGTTCATTCCTGTCCACCATGGCTAACGCACATGCATTGCTACTAATTGCACTTAAAGCTGACAGCGTATCAGTTTAAACACTAACGCTATCATAGATACATGTGTATGTGTACGCACCTGTGTTATTTTACTGCTTCGTGTAAATATTATGACCGGACATATATGGTCACATGAGCATGTAAGAAATAAAATTCATTTCTAATGACAAGCTGGGCATTTAGGTTAAGGTTGCATTATTATTATCATTATTATTATAATAATTATTAGTATTATTCGTATTTGTATTATTAGGTTTGAAACAAGATGGTTGAGACAAGACCAGTGAGTGAACAACCCGCAGCAATGAGTTACGATATCGATATAATCATATATATGATATCAAATATATATCAATATCCATATCTAACACGTCTATTCCATTACATGCACTCACAAACGAGTGATCCCATATAGAGAGGGAGGTGGGTGGTATTTTCATGTGGCGGGAGTAGACGATTTTAATTAACTGGGAACCGGGAAATATCAGATGAATTTCCCGCGATTCAGGAATAGAAGTCAATCGGGAAGCGGGAAAGCCAAAATTGCGCTTTTACCTGGGAACATGAGTATGGATCCACCCCACCCCCCTCTCTCTTTCCCGTTCCCCCTTCCCTCCATGAAAACGATTATGAATAGTACGTAACATGCCTATCAACACAGACACTGAAATTTCTAAACGCACTGACGCACTGAGCTCGGACCCGGCAGCTAGCTGCCACACACGGACTTTGACACGTTCTGTCACGCCGCGACGATACTCGAGAGGCCGCATTACTGTTCGTGTGTGCGTGTGCGCGGTATCATGTGCGAAAACTAGGAAACAATAATTGTTAGAGTCTGAAAAGCGCGGCCTACACAAAGCGCGGCCTTAAAAGCGCGGCCTGTGTTATATACGTTTGCCAGTAAAACTTAGCGTGAGGAAAAATAGGCAATAGGGCGCTGTAAGGTGAATTAGGACATTAAACTAGCGGTTGCAGACGAGAGGGTGCCTGCTCATTGGTTTACAGTATGAACCAGCAGCAGCCGGGTGGCTACACACAGCAAGGTTATGGGTACCCGCAGCAAAGCCCATATTATCCACAGAATCAAGGAGGACCACCGCCGTACGGCCAGCCAGGTTGGTGTTATATGCAATGATGCACTGTTATATGCATTGATAACAGGGGCGGATCCAGGATTTTTGAAAGGGGGTGTCCAGGAAGAAATAACGGGCACTTTTTCCTGCTTAATTTTTCTGTTGTTTTAGAAAGCTGCGGACGTCTGGCACGTCGCCACTTAGTGAGGGTGACCTCCTTCAAGAAAACTTTTAAAAATTGGTGCATTCCGAGAGCATCTGAGCAGTAATTTTGATGTCTAGAATGCAAGATGGAATTCCAAATTTTTAGCAGAAAATTATCTTACAGTGAAATTCACCTCTGGAAAATCCTGTGAAACACAAGGCAAACCTATAGGCCTACAGGACCCCTCTTTGCCCATTTCTAGGTTTTTATAACGAATTTATATATATGTCAAAAACCGGATATTGTCAAAAACCGTATATATTCCTGATAGTATAATAGGTTAGGGTTAGGTATAGTAATAATATTATACACGGTGAATTGTACACAATGAAATTGTGCTCAGACCGTATACAATATTCGAATAGGTAAATGTTTAATGAAAATTTAGATGTGAGTGTTCAACGTGTTTAAGGATACTATCAGCAACCAGGTGGCGTGACAGTTTTACCAGCAGTGCAAGCCGGGCCATCTAGCGTGAACTACGTACAACAACCGGGTACCTATCCTGTGCAGCCAAACTACGGACAACCACAGAGCCATACCGTGTAAGTCTGAACACAGCTTGCGGTACCACTCACGCACGCACAAGCACCCGCCCACGCACGCACGCACGCACGCACGCACGCACGCACGCACACACACACACACACACACACACACACACACACACACACACACACACACACACACACACACACGCACACCACGCCTGGCATTGCACAACTCTTTCTCTTGCAGAGGAAGAAATCAAATGACGACATCCTTCTATCGTACGAGCCCACGCAACGTGGCTTCACAGATCCTCCACAGATCCTCCAGTGTTTATATATCAAGCATCTCCTCGTGCGGGGGTCTCTTTTTGCATCGTAAACATAACAATTAAAAAAAAAATTTACTTTAATTTATTTATTTAATTTTTCTCTCCTGCAGGATCGTTCAGCAGGTGCCCGCTGGCCAGTCGAGCGGTTCAGGGAACGACGCCGGATGCCTAGCCTTCTGTGCTCTGTTGTTGTGCTGCTGCCTCATGAATTAGTGACGATAACGACAGACACGGTGCATCACACACACGCACGCACGCACGCACGCACGCATGTACACACGGCACGCACGCACGCACGCACGCACGCACGCATGTACACACGCACTCGAACAGGCACACACACACACACACACACACACACACACACACACGCACGCACGCACGCACGCACACACCACACACACACACACACACACACACACACAGCACGCACACATACAGAGATAGATAGATAGATGGATGGATAGATAGAGATCGAGACGTACGCACACGCATACAAGCGCACACACACATGCAAGCGCACGCACATACACACACGCGCACGCGCGCACGCACAGACACGTGTGTATAGGTATAGTAACACAGTCATCTCCTCTGTCGGTTAAGCGATTTTCACAGTCAGTAGTCCATATTTGGCTCAATGGGGACTCCGACTGGGTAAATTCCGTTATTGGTACGATTATATTTATATATACAGTACTGAGTAATATGTGCTAAAATATTTGATAGTACTAGAAATCCGACAATTCTAGTTTTGTACGCGTGTACATTGCATGTGTAGACAATGATGCAATCGATAAACCCCTTGTAATACATAAAGCTTATTTTAATGAATAAATGAATGAATAAATAATTGCTTGGGAATTTTCTTTTATCTATTTGGTGGAAATTTATTGCTGAGAAAACGGCTACATGGTTAATCATGACTTTCGATCTGATATCACGGCAACAATTTTGCGTCGTGGCGTTGCAGGTGCACCCGAACTCGAACATGAATGTAAAAGGGGGGCGATGTGCAAGCCCGTAGAGCGGCTCCAACAATCACATCCAGATCTAAACTAGAAACTCTAGTCTCATCAAAGCCTGGGATTGCAAATCTCCCCGTTACGTTTTCGCTCGCATCCCGCCTATACCCCCATCATCTCAAACTCCCAACAATCTGTGGTGGGACACGAAGAATCGCCGTACCGAACACCCGCCGCTTCCGCGTATCTCGCCGTCAGTGAAGCTGCCGAAAAGCGCGCGAAAAAATTCCCGCGAATTTTTCTGAACACACGCGGACGCTGTGGCAGCCGACAGTGCTCCGTAACCACGAACGCTCCATATATGAGAGGCACGACCCCCGACGCACTCGCTCTACATTTCCGGGAGCAGACGACCTCGTGCGCGTGCTGCAGCGTGCATGCCGGAGGCTGCTGCGTGCAGCTACGGGAGCATTCCCGTGGAGGGGGGGGATGCTTCGGGAAGCGAGAGATATGCGACCGCGCGCCAAGCGGGGCTGATCGAAGGTAGCACTTGGTAACAAACACGCAGAAATCTATGCGGTTATCAGCGGGATCTTACTGATGCTATAGAGAGCTATGAATAAGTTGGGAGGCGAGGCTGCATGAAAACGCTAAGACATGCTGAAAATGGAGGTGAGGTTGGGTGAGGTTGGGCGGGTAGGTTTGTGCAACGAATTAGTCATTGCATTTCTTCTCTCAAAATATGTATAGTTATAGGGCAAGAGGGAACGAGGAGGGGAGATAAAAGGGAGAGGGAGATATAGAGAGGGGAGGGCGAGAGAAGGATATGAGTGGGAGAATGAAAGAGATATAGAGAGGGAGAGAGAGAGCGAGAGAGAGAAAAACAAGAGAGAGCGAGAAAGAGAAAGAAAAAGAAGTACATATATGCTGGATTATATGCTATATACTGTGACAAAAGGGGAGGTGCGGGTGGAGTGGTTTCATGAATTAGATGTTTCCAAGTCGTGTCTAGTGCTAGTCTAGTTAGCAAGGAACTCCGGATCGCCACGCGTCTTGTACGCTTCCTGACCGTATATATCTACTCAGCAGCAGTGAAGATACTATTTGTGGTGGCAGAGAGTGTTAACGGACAACTAGATGCATTTATGTCATCTAATAGTTGTTATAATATACTTATGGTAGCTAGTATACACCACTTGTAATAGCTCAAATGTAATAAACTTATTAGGTGTAGGTGAAGAACACAAGTTGCATCCTGCCTTTACGTGCAGCAATGACCATACATGGAATCACAAACACTGTTGTTTTCGAAGAAGCCTGCTTTTACGCTTCAAAGCCAAAAATGTTATTGTATCTAATCAAGAGCTAATAATACCTTGCTTTTATTAGCATGTTAGCATACCTTTGGTATTATTAACTCTTGATCTAATATATACTGTGAATAACTATGTTTGTGTAGGGACAGTGTTACATGTTGTTTTAAAAGTGCATACATTCGCATGTGTTATTCGATCGCTTTAAATAATGGTGTATATGTAAACCTGACGAACCTTAACGATAGTAATAAGTATATTATATGGCAAGTTTAATATGAAAATAAAAACATAACGTCTTTCAAATAAATTCACGTTTCCATCGTAAAACCACCAATGGATGGAAACTATACACGTAGAACACAGGTAGTTATAAGATAAAATCCATACTAGATTATTACTAAGCAAAATTACATCTCGATACAATGGTGATGAAAAGCACTATTTACACAAATTATAATATAGTTTACATATATATAGTTAGTATTATATATAGTAACAGTGGCAACGACACACATGAGCAAGATCAAATGAATTGATTCAAAGACAGTAACAAGGAAAATAATCCTCACCTCTATAGATTATAGATCACATTCATTCTACTCTGGCAATGCAACTTCTTCAATGCAGGGCCGTAGTGGCCTCCCAAAAAGTGCCACTGCAGAAATATGTAGCCGATGCGGGAGGTCTGGGGGTACTCCCCCCAAAAAATTTTGAAATGTAGAGCCTGGAAATGGCATTTCCTGCATTTTCAGGCTATGTTGAAAGCAACCAATTCTGATCATTTTAAAAGGTCAATTTGTAAATTGCAAAGAGGAATGTAGCTAAAGCTGATGTTTTGACTAAAGTATCTAAAATATATATTATGAGTATGATAACTAATAAAACATTGTTTACAAAATTGTATATACTATCAGTACATAATTATGAAAAATAAGCCTATTTTCAATCTGCATTTATACTTTCACTATGTACATCTGTATGTTTTGCAGTTTGAATTTGAATAGGCACATTGTCATGATTAAATACACATTCCAAATCTTAGAGCACTGATATAACATCTCTAATTAATTCAGTATTAATAGTAATACCAGACAGTCCAGTCAGATAACTTATCATTTATTTTTTTATTATTCCAATTTTATCTTTTCTGCCTGGATGGCAACTTACAAATTCTGAAATTACATCCTGTTCATCTACCTTGTCTAACATGTCCGATGCACATGCATGACCATTGCATTGTTGAGCCTTAACTGGGTCGTGCTGGGTCGGGGGGGGGGCACTCCATATATATTGCATGTAGGTAAATACATGTACTTCTACATGTAATTATTTCTTTTATAACGATGTACTCTGTATTTATGTATGTCTTATGCACAAATAAACTGTTTTCAATCTTCAATCTTCAATCTTCACTTCGCTAGCAGCATCCCGCCACGATTGTGTGTATGTGGGTGTGTGTATGTGTATGTGTGTGTGTGTGTGTGTGTGTGTGGTGTGTGTGTGTGTGTTTGTGTGTGTGTGTATGTGTCCGTGTGTGTGTGTGTGTTTGTGTGTGTGTGTATGTGTCCGTGTGTGTGTGTGTGTGTGTGTGTGTGTATGTGTGTGTGTGTGTGTGTGTGTGTGTGTGTGTGTGTGTGTGTGTGTGTATGTGTCCGTGGGTGTGTGTGTGTGTGTGTGTTTTTAGAATATGTGTGTGTGTATGTGTGTGTGTGTGTGTGTGTGTGTGTGTGTGTGTGTGTGTGTGTGTGTGTGTGTGTGTGTGGTGTGTTGCCGCGGTGCGAATAGCAAGCAAACGTGTCCTTGTTCGCACCGCCGCGGTGCGAATAGCAGCAAATGTGTCCTTATTCGCACTTATTCGCACTTCGCACTTATTCCACTTATTCGTCCGTATTCGCAAGATAATATCTTCGGGCCGTCTTATACGTTCAAAGTGGAGCCGGACAGCTGACAGCACGTGTGCATGGTACAATCTTATCTTAGCATGCTTCACTTCGCTAGCAGCATCCGCGCACGATTGTGTGTATGTGGGTGTGTGTATGTGTATGTGTGTGTGTGTGTGTGTATGTGTATTTGTGTTTGTGTGTGTGTGTGTGTGTAGTGATGTGTCCGAGTGTGTGTGTGGTGTGTGTGTGTGTGTGTGGTGTGTGTGTGTGTGTGGGTGTGTGAGTGTGTGTGTATGTGTGAGAAATGTGCGTGGTGTGTGTGTGTGGTGTGTGTGTGTGTTGTGTGATGTGTGTGTGTGTTTGTGTGTGTTTTTGTGTGTGTACAGTGTGTGTGTGTGTATATGTGTGTGTGTGTGTGTGTGTGTGTGTGTGTGTGTGTGTGTGTGGTGGCGGCGGTGCGAAATAGGCAAGCAAACGTGGTCCCTTGTCGGCACCCGCCGTCGGTGCGAATAGGCAGCAAATGTGTTCTTATTCCCGCACGCGCGATCGCGAATTATCATTTGCGGATCTTGATCACCGCACACTGGCGCGACCTTTTTTCACATTCCCGATCAAAAAATAGCAGATCAGGAGGTGCCGGTTGTTTGTTCCTCCGGAAAAAAGTAAATATCTCGTAGATAGTAATATTCGTGTGCATAGTAAAATTTTCTTAATTACATGCTTCACTTTGATCGCAGCATCGCGCTACAATTCCGCTATGCTAATGTAAAGGCAATGAACGCTGCAAGTCGGTCGGCGTGACTCCAATTAGATAATATTCTTCGGTCGTTCTTATACGTTCAAAGTGGAGCCGGGCAGCAAAATCTTTTTTCCCACTTGAGTTCCGGACCACAGCCAATCAGCGCACTCCATTCACTCGACTTCCTCAAAGCAACAATGTAAATGAATACATCCTATCCGCTAACGCCTCACTGCACCCTTACCCTTACCTCACCCTCACCCTCGCCCTCACCCTGAACCCTAACCTGAACCCTAAACCGTACACGGAACCCCTAAACTAACTATAATCCAACCATATATATAAGAACCATTTATTACAAAACACTATCTATGGTGGGTCCGGAACTCAAGTCGGGAAAAAAATTTCGCAGCCGGGCAGGCTGACAGCACGTGTGCATGGTAAAATTCATCTACATGCTTCACTTCGCTAGCAGCATCCCGCCAGGATTGTGTGTATGTGGGTGTGTGTATGTAGGTGTGTGTGTGTGCATGTGTGTGTGTGTGTGTGTGTGTGTGTATGTGTGTGTGTATGTGTGTGTGTGTGTGTGTGTTTGTTGTGTTTGTGTGTGCGTGTGTGTGTGTGTGGTGTGTGTGTTGTGTGCTGTGCCGCGGTGCAAAAAGCCAACACACGTGTTTGTTCGCACCGCCGCGGTGCGAATAGCAGCAAATGTGTCCTTATTCGCCCTTATTCCACCTTCGCACATTATCGCACTTATTCGTCCTTTTCGCAAGATATATTCTTCGGTCCGTTGTTATACGTTCAAAGTGGAGGGCCGAACAGGCTGACAGCCACGTGTGCAGGTACACTCTTATCTAACATGCTTTCCGTTTTAATCTACTCTTGGGGGTGGGCAGACTCGATGATCTTAAATGTCGCTTCCGCCACTCCCGTGCTTAAACTTGATTAAAATTGTACTTCTACTGTATTTATTCTTTTATTAAGCGATGTACTCTGTTTTATGTATGTCCTTATGCAACAAAAAACTGTTTTCAATCTTCAATCTCAATCTTACACGTTCGTTAAGCAGCATCCCGCCACGATTGTGTGTT
Source organism: Priapulus caudatus (assembly GCF_000485595.1). NCBI lineage: Eukaryota > Metazoa > Priapulida > Priapulimorpha > Priapulimorphida > Priapulidae > Priapulus > Priapulus caudatus. The sequence continues at coordinate 17,169 of NW_014578730.1, forward strand.
ATGTGGGTGTGTGTATGTGTATGTGTGTGGTGCTGTGTGTGTGTGTGTGTGTGTGTGTGTTGTGCTGTGTGTGTATGTGTTCCGTGTGTGTGTGTGTGTTTTGTGTGTTGTGTATGTGTCCGTGGGTGTTGGTGTGTATTGTGTGTGTGTGTGGACGTGGTGTGTGTGTGTGTGTGTGTGCACGTGTGTGTGTGGTGTGTGTGTGTGTGTGTGTGTGTGTGTGTGTGTGGTGCGCGCGGTGCGAATAGCAAGCAAATCGTGTTTCTTGTTCGCCACGGCGACGCGCGCAATCAGCAGGCTAAATGTGTCGTTATTCGGCACTTATTCGCACTTCCGCACTTATTCGCACTTATTCGTCCTTATTCGCCAACGATAATATTCTTCGGCGTTCTAAATACGTTTTCAAG
>NW_014578730.1:20787-24282 GCF_000485595.1 Priapulus caudatus
CGTTTGGTATATGTTGTTTGCCTTGTTCCTGGGCAAATTTATTTTCTTTTGCAAAATAGTGCCACGGCAGTGCCGTGCTGCCGTGGCGGCCACTACGGCCCTGCAATGTATGCTTACTGATTCAAACTCATATGCAAGGATATTACCTAAACTTACTAGTTCAAGTAGTCAAGGTCTTCTGGTATTTCAAACTGCTTGTTTAATACACTTTCTTCTAATCCAAACTTTTTTTTCGCCCAGGTTTTTAGTGAGAATATATTATCTGCAAGAGAAAAACGACATCTACATATATCGCTGATTACTCATATGCAGTATAATTGCTAAATAACAAAGTTAATTTTTACTCAACCGTGCTGGTTTGAAACGTACCGCTGACGTTTCGCCTCCTGTCAGGAAGCTTTCTCAAAGCAAACTGATGTTAATCAGTTTTGACCACCAAATTCATTCAGAATTGCAAGTGAAAATAGATTGTGGGGTTTAACAGAAATCTTCATGAGAAACTGACTTACCAGTCCACCTGTTTGCGGCTTCTTTTGAAACTATGATTTGCTGTTTGGTCTCTTCTAGAACTTCTGGGTCACACTCCCTATGACGCTCCAAGTCGGCATGTAACTGATCTCTCTCTCCTCCCCTTTCTGCAAGACTTTTCAGCGACTTTGTTCTTTTCTCCTATAGGATCGACAACCCTTATTTTAATTTATCTTTAAATCTTTTATCTCTATCTTTAGTTTGTATCTTAATTAAGCAAGGTAATACGACTCACGGAAGAGAAAAACAAGCTTGGAAATTTTATCCAAAATCAATGCATTGTACAGTCAACACTAATCTCTGTACAACACCAAACTTAGCGATTCTGCTTAGATTCTTGTTTCGATACCCGATTACAAATGCTTTAACACAAGAGGACTGTTAAATAACTTTTCATGCCTCACAATAGCATATATATATTGATGAACAATCAGATATGAATAACTGATAATTAACAGGACGAATAACAGGAGATAAATGATGAGTAGGTTGCTAATATGAATAGGCGACCCTATAGATACAAGTACAATAATAAGAAAATTCATGTTTTCATATCTGATTGTAACTCACTTGCTAGCATATTACTTACACTGTCCTCTCGTCCAACTCTACTTTCACTCAATGTCATCTCACACACTTTCTTCTTCCTTTCTGTGTCCTCTAACTTACTCGTGATTTCATCCATTTTTCTTTTCCTCTGCAATAAAAAAGGCCCACAACATGTGTATATATAATATGTGTTTTACTTACAGTGCAAGCTTGCATGATATGTGACAGTAAACAGAACTCCACATTTGCTACGTGCTTACGTTATTTAGTGCTTTGCTGGGAAAGGCCCAGAAATAGACAGATGTACCAATCTTCTCAGAGTCCACCATGCCATCATCAACAAGACTCTGCACTACCTCCTTCACTGACATGGAAGTAATGCCCTTTTCTTTTGGACCGATCTTTTCCAACTCTTTTAGCTGGAAACAGTCTTTCTGCAAAATCACCATAATACCGCAAATACGCCATAAATACGCAAAATCGCAAAAATTGAGATAAACACCTTATTAACCTGCTTACTTTATACATTTAAATTCCATTTATCGTGGATTATATTTAAATAATAAGCCAGATTGAGGCGAACTAGGTTACTATAACGCCATCACACCACAGAAAACACATATATAATCGAGCATGTCCTTGTCCGCCAAGCAATTTAGGGACAATTTTGTCTCTGATTTGTTATACCTTTCTGCTAAACGTAATTTCTATAAGTGTAAATAAAGTGATTGAATGATTAAACCTTTAAATTTAATGACAGATTAATTCGGTTTAAACGTCCTGCGTAAAATCAGCACAGGACTCTCATATTCGATTCATGAAAACAAAATGTTTTTCTTATAAATTTCCTACTTTCTCAAAGAATATCTCCATCATCCTTATTCTTTTCTCTTCAGCACTTAAGCCACGTTTTTTCGACTGAAAATGAGAAAGAACATGTTAAAATTTATTTTATGCTTATCAGTGTTGTAGGTCTAGAGGCCGGTCTTGGCCTCGAGACCGTTTTCCTTGGTCTCGGTCTCGGTCTTGGCCTCGGAGTGCAATGACTCGGACTCGGACTCGATCTCGATATTATAACACGATATAAGTTATAAATTAAAACACATAAAAATGTATGTATAGGTTAATTAGGTTTTATGTATTTAGTTTACCAAAACTTGAAGTTCGTCGAATCCTCTCGCGCCATTGACTCTTGGTTTACACGTCAAGCTGGCTACTTGTGTAATGGTCCTCCGTAACCGGATGGTCCGATCGAGGCGCCAATGATGAGCGGCTTACGCGCACCGGCGTTTCTAGATCAAAAACGTAAATAGACGTGAAACTTCTCATATTCATGCCATACACTGCCTATTAAGAACTGCAGTTCGTTGCCTAAGCTTTATCTACTATAACTATGGTAAGAACTCGACTACAATTTGTGTATAGATTGTATCTTGTATCTTTTGGTCCCTCTCTTGTATTTCACAAGGCACTGATAGTGCTTCTGGTACAAGTAGCGTTTACACACCCATGTCGTGAGTTTGGTTAGGGTTAGGGTTACGCGGCTATGGGTTTTTTAAACCCTGTGGGGGCCGGTTGTCAACTAGGAATGGCCGTGATTCTCCGTCTTTAGAACTGCTGCAGGGACAATCCCCTGGCTAGGCTGTAGCCTACAGGATTCAGTGTTGTAGTCTGTAGATGTAGTCGAGTCCGCACGGCGCCCCGAGTCCGGAGTCCGAGTCGGCCCCGAATACCGCACCCCCGAGGTCCGAGTCCGAGTCCCCGCCCACCGATGTTCCGCGGACGTCGCGAGTTCCGCACTTCCCCGGGCGACGTCGCGGAGTCCGCGAAAGTCCGCACCACCGTCGGGCCCGGCCGCCACCCCCCCCCCCACCCCCCCCCCACCCCCACCCCACCACCCCCCCCCCCCCCCCCCCCCACCGGCCAACCCCCCGCCCCTTGGTCACCCCCCCCGCCCCCCCCGCACTCCCCGCCCTGCCACCACGCCCTCGCCCCCCGCCCGCCCACCCCCCGCGCACGGGCGGGCGCCCGGCCAATGGGAGAAGCCGGTACTCCGCCGTAACAACAGGTCGAGTTTGAGTCCACAACCAAGCCACAGACGTCGCGAGTCCGATCCCGCACCCCCCAAGTACGAGTTCGAGTCCGAGCCCGCACTCCGAAGTCCCGAGTACCGATGTCCATTTTGATTAAAAAAAAGGGAGGAAAAATGCGGAAAAACGGGAAAAAGAGGAAAAAAATCGGCAAAAATCCTTAACGAGCCACTTGAAAACGTTACACGCAGATTAGGCCGTGTATCTAGAAAACGCTAGGAGTTTTTACGTTTTTATACATTCTTTGTAACACTGCGTGCGTTACACGATATGTACACGTTGTGTACTATGCTATGGCGTAATCGGCCTCGAGCCGGCCTTGGACCGC
>NW_014578730.1:24307-31756 GCF_000485595.1 Priapulus caudatus
CAATCTTACTTAGCCTTACCTACAATTACCTTACGATTTAACTACGGCAGTAACTCACTCACAACTTGAGCTCAATCGGGAACACAAGTAACATCTCGGCCATACAGCGCATACCAAAATCGTATTCCTCTAGACAGCCCGCGCATCCGAAAGAACAACCTAACGACACTACCGACACGATTCCTCCTCTTTCCTTTGGCAATAATCCACCGGCACTAGGCCCAGGCGATTCGAAATTACACACCGCACCACCTTCCGCAACCATGCGAGTGGCATTTCCGAAACATTGCGAGCCTACGAAAACTATAAGCCACTGCCTTTTTGTGGGTGACATATCACTCTGTCTTGTGATGACTATCAAACACATCCTAACAAAACATCCCATATCCACCGGCACTTTTCAAAACAGTAACACTAGTGTCCACAGCATCAACGTCATAAACGGACAACAGACCAACTCAATTTCTGCCAAATTATCAACATCGTAGTGTCTACAAACTGGTCAAGATCATCACAACCTTCGCGCGGCGACCGTCGACCTACCCGAGAGTAGTCTCTCTCTCACGCTTCTGTAGCCACGGTTTAATACACGTCTTGTCTCAACCCATCTATTAACATTTATTCAAGTCAACTACACACAAGATAACCTTTTTAATTGAAGTCATCACGACTTTCCCTTGTTTATTGTTGTCACACTCCTTCCCTTTATCTACTCCTGATCTTACTAATAGTAATACTACCAATCGTCACTCGTCAAACGATATTTTTTCGGTATTCGTAAATGCGGCGAACAGCTTTTTCTACTGCGATCGGCAGCGTTGATCTGTCTGCTTGATCAACTTTGTCTCTTTCCGTCTTCGATATAGTCCCTTGGACTTTGAAGACTAATGGTCACAAAGTTACGAGGTTACACGAGGTTAGAAATCACTGTACATTGTAATGTATTCTATTGAATTGTATGTATTGTACATATATTGTAATGTATTGTATTGAATTGTATGTATTGTACATATATTGTAACTAGCGGGATAACTGGCGTTGCCCGGGGAAATCAGTGGCGTTACTCAGTTGGTGACCGCTTGGTTGAAAGGAAAATACCCAAAAAAATCTAACTATCTATCTATCCATGCATCCATCCATGCATCCATCCATCCATCCCATTCCATGCCATCCCATCCCATCGCATCCCATCCTATATCCCTTCCCATCCCATCGCATGCCATCTCATCGCATCCCAGGCCATGCCATGCCATGCCATCCCATCGCACTGCATCCCATCCCATCCTATCCCATCCCATCGCATGCCATGCCATCCCATCCCATCCCAACAGTAAAAAATAATAAGAAATCAAAAGATAGTCATTAAAATAAAAAAGTCCAAAATTATAAATAATTTATAGAAAATAGAAATTATATAGAAAATATAATAATATTTGATATGTAACCTACATAGGCTTCCGTGAAGTGTTCCTGTCAGTTTGCGCTATCATTATCATCTACCATAGTTTATTCTGGATTTTTACTAAATGTTTAAATGTGGTAAAAAAAATGAAAAATTTTGAAATTAACGGTGAATACGGCAGAAGTACATACTAAACAGTCCAAAAGTAAAGAAACACAGCATTTCCCGAGGTGGGATTCGAACCAAGAACCAATGATTTAGGAGTACGATGCTTTATGCATTCGGCTACTTGGCCGTTATGGTTTCACCATGGATTCACACGTACGTGATGTATAATGTTAATCTGTACGCCATCTATTGATGAATAGAATTTTTATAAATTTTTAACTTTTTAACTTTTTTGAAATTTTGTTTCAGCCAGAACCACCTCCCAGACGTGCTGATTCTGAAAATATATTTAGTTTTCCTCTAGGCTGCGGAGTTCTCTAGTTATGCGCGAACACACAAATTCGGCTGAACAACTTTATATATATATAGATGTATTGTATTGAATTGTATGTATTGTACATATATTGTAATGTATTGTACATATATTGTACATGAATCTCCAATATTGTATAAATACTGGCAATATATTGCATATTCTACTTCGTGTACTGCCTACCTCATTTTTTAGTTCGAGAGCTTCTATAAGCTTTTTTTTTTTATAGGATATTGCTGTTTTACCTCACTAACCTTTACACAGACTTGTACATATATATAATATGTTATTATTTGTATATACTCTATCGCTTTTATTTGTTTTCATTTTCTAACCATGCACTGTATATGAGTATTATTACTTATGATATACATTTTGAGTATCGTTGTCTTACTTGTCAATACTGTATTAACGTTTATTAGGTTGTTAAAATAACCGAATTTACGGAATGAGTGTTGGATTAATTTCATTTCATATCGGAACATTGATACTTGTATGCCTGGCTGGATTTGTTTCATTCAATAACCTAATTAAACTCATGCTTCATCTGCCTGTCTATGAACTAATCTTTTCAGGGGTGGCAGACTTTGATGACCTTTGGTTCCTTCGCCACCCCCATGCTTCATCTGTCAAACCATGTATTGTGACCTGTCATTCTCATATCTTCCGTTGTACACTGTATGTATGTATGTCGTATGCACAAATAAACATCTTTGAATCTTGAATCTTACAACAATTTCAGGAATGCGCCCGGAGGTTCCCCTTGCGAATTCCGGGCGTCGAGAACATTGTGAAGCCGGAGAAGTTTCTGCTGACGTCGCCGAGCGCAGACAGCATCAAGTGTGTTGCGACGCTCCTCGGCGACAACATATGTCAAGCTGTGAGACTCCTAGCCTTCGCTGCACAATCCTAGTTTGAGACTCCTAGCCTTAGCTGCACAATCCTAGTTTGAGGCTCCTAGGTTTTGCTGCACAATCCTAGTTTGAGACTCCTAGGCTTTGCTGCACAATCCTAGTTTGAGACTCCTAGGCTTTGCTGCACAATCCTAGTTTGAGACTCCTAGGCTTTGCTGCACAATCTAGTTTGAGACTCCTAGGCTTTGCTGCACAATCCTAGTTTGAGACTCCTAGGCTTTGCTGCACAATCCTAGTTTGAGACTCCTAGGCTTTGCTGCACAATCCTAGTTTGAGACTCCTAGCCTTTGCTGCACAATCCTAGTTTGAGACTCCTAGCCTTCGCTGCACAATCCTAGTTTGAGACTCCTAGCCTTGCCACCACAGAGTCACCGCAGTAGACGTTAGATGAGCGCTGTCACTCCGCGGCACTTGTTATTGTATCCTAATGGTCTTTTTTTAATATAAACTGGCAGTGGCTAGCGACTGTCCAATCAGTAAAATGAAGGGGTGTGTGAGCGATGGGTTTTTGCAACTGTGCTAAAGTAAGCCAGGGTGCTAAACTAAGGATTGGTCCGCATTTGCGTAGCACTCAATCTCGTACGTCCGAACTCTGAGTGCTTGAACCATTGTCGTCATCGTCATTGTGAGCCTAACCCTAAGCTCACCCTAATCCTAGCCTAATCTCAGGACGCGGATCCTAAACTTCCTGATTCCTTAGGCCTAACCCTGAATCTAACCTTGTCCGCATTCTAGCGTAATTTTACAGATCAATTGATCGCGAGATCTGAATAATTTAACAGTCGTTCGAATCGGGATGATACACTTTCAGTTGTCCCATCACGGTGTATAGCAGATTGTCATTCATCACAACACATGGGGTGTGCCGGTGACAGGTCGACATTTGTCTTTGCAGGACATTGTGCTGAAGGTTTTCAAGCACACCAGTCAGACCCACAAGACTCACATTCTGCCCGACTCGCCGTGGAAACTCCAACAGGTAATTCCCTCGCCGCTAACAGCTCCGCTCACAGACCTGCCAACCCTTACGATTTTTTCGTATTCCTTACGAATTCCATGATGTTTCTACGATTGTACGATCAAACTAAAAAACTTACGATTTTTTACGACTTGTGAAAATTAATGTTTTTTACATTGTGAGCCGAGAAATATCTGGCGATTGTGGGCGCAGCCATATTGGATCACGCGTTCACGTTGTTCTCGCGTGATCTAGAGTTAGTCCCATCATTCATTGCGCGCATAACATACAAACAAAATGGCCGCCTGCTGCAATAAAAGAAAAGCGTTACTATTTTCATGAATCACAGGTTGGCAGGTCTGCGCTCACACCTACGATATACCCGTGGAGACGCGTCGCAAGAAACTGTCGATTAAAAAAAATTCGATTAAACGCGTCTTCTCTGCAGCCCATGGTTATTCGTCGACGTCCGTAGCATAGGCAATTGTTGCACCGAGGTTGGGATCTCGCTACGACGCGGTACTTTGGAGCGACGTGTGTCGCACACCCAACACCCTCGCGTCACGTGACGGTCCTCGCATAGCCGCGGCCAACTCTGTCCGCAGAAGCGTCGGACGTTTTCGTGTGGCGGCAATCGGGCGTTCATCACCGGTCGCTTGCTCTCTTGTTTTTCCAGATCCAGGATGCCGGCAACCACCTGCTGGAGGCGATGGAGAAGCTGTCGTCTCGCGGCACGAAGGTGTTCTCGTCCGGCGCCGAGGTCGTGCAGGTACGAAGGTCGCGTACGAAGGTCGTGGACGAAGATCGCGTGGGGGTCGTCGAGTAGTTCAGGGGGTCAAAGGTCACATGGTTACTGCTTAACAAGGGTCGGTATGTGGCAGGGGTTGAAGGTCGCGTGGTTACTGCTTAACAAGGGTCGGTATGTGGCAGGGGTTGAAGGTCGCGTGGTTACTGCTTAACAAGGGTCGGTATGTGGCAGGGGTTGAAGGTCGCGTGGTTACTGCTTAACAAGGGTCACGCGACCTTCAACCCCTGCCACATACCGGGCGGGGAGACTATTCCAGCTCTCATCTCGCCTTGCAGCTCATGGCGGAGATTATGGGATGCCTGATCCGTGGCCGGTCGGGACTCGTCATGCCGAAGAAGAAGACCATCGAAGAGCTGATGCATAGTCCGAACATGGTGAGGTGCTAGCACGAGAGAGAGAGAGAGAGAGAGAGAGAGAGATAGGAAGCGAGAGGGAGGGAGAGAGAGAGAGAGAGCGAGAGAGATTCAAGCAGTTTGATCAACTGCCACACCTCCTGATAAAATATGACACTATAATAATATAATATACTTATCATAAAGATAATAATTATTATAGTATGATATAATAATGTCATAACAAACATAGATAATACTAGACACGAATCTCATCTAATTTCGATCGTATCAATAGTCTATAATATAGACTCGGAAATGTAATGATATGATTCTCCAGGGCCGTAGCTAGCCGGAGAGGGCACAGTTGCCCCCGCCCCCCAGAAAAAAAGTAGATACAGTACATGTTCAAAGGCAGTCACCTTTCCAAAATGGGTTAGCTACGCTTCTGTTCTCGCCATGATGCAATAATGGGTTAGCTACGCTGCTGTTCTCGCCATGATGCAATAATGGGTTAGCAGATCTCTCTCCCTCTCTCACAGTCCGTCGATCTCCTCATCGTCTCTTTCTGCTCTCTCCTCTCTTCTCTCTTCTCTCCTCTCTCTCTCTCTTCTCACTCCTTAGATTTGTGGTTCTGGTCCCTCACATATTGGTCTCTCACTCCTCTCTGTGGTCTCTATTCTCTCTTTTCTCCACATCACGCGCCCCCCACCTTCCTATTATCCTCCGCTCCTCTCGCTCCGCCTCCCTCCCTCTCCTCCTCCCTCCCTCTCCACGTCTTATCGCCTTTGTTTCTCTGTTCACCTGCTGGCAGAGCTGCAGGGCGACGGTGAACAGCATGAGCCTCTCATTTGAGCCACGGCACCGAGCACTGCGCCTGGTAGACGTCGAACTGCGGCCCTCTTCTGGGGGTGTCGTGCAGCTGCGTAGACGCGAAGACGAGCTTCGTTGTACTGTATGTAGAAGCTGATTTGCCGTCTCGCTCGCTCCACATGCGCCTTTCGCAGCACCTTCGTGCAACATGTTCGTAGCAGGAGACTGAAATTTTTCCCAACGACTTACAAAGACTTTTCAAGGTACATTTTATCGGAAACCTCTCAAGGACATTTATCGAAATTCATACACAGAACAAAACGTACTAATTATTCCTAATAACTCCCATTCTTAATCACTGCATGTCACCCTCTGAAAACTTTACCGCTGACCACATGAATAAACGCCTTCCTAAACACTAGCTGTCCCGTCTACAACATACCCGTTGATTTACTGACTGCTCTACGACTTACTGTAAGTTTATGATCATATTTACTGTCTATCGTGTTCTATAGCTTCTTACGCTCAATTGAACGCAATCTCTTTATGTGATGTTTGCACACTATTGATGTACAAAATTTCTTTTATTCTCGCGCAGGATTTCTTCTACAAAATTCAGACAAGTTTTGCCATGAAATTGCAAGCACTTTTTAAGCAGCAAAGATCACATTACTAAAAGATCAAAGTACCTTTCAAGGACTACCCTCAATTTCAAGACTTTTCAAAGGCTCGTGTGACACTTCCTCAATGACGACGACATGAAGACGGTCCGATCGCCATTATTGCATCATGGGATGACAGCAGCGTAGCTTAGACCCATTCATGCATCATGGCGAGAACATTGCCTGGTGGCAGCGTAGCTAACCCATTATTGCGATCATGCTGAGAACAGTCACGTAGCTAACCGCATTATGCCCATCATGGCGTAGAACAGAAGCGTCAGCTAGACCCACCTATTCGCAATTCATGGTCGAACGCAATACAGCAGCGTAGCTAACACCATTATTGCATCACTGGCGAGAACAGCAGCGTAGCTACCCATTATTGTCATCATGCGAGAAGCAGGGCAGCCGTACTTAAAGCGCCATATTGCATCATGGCGAGAACAGAACGTAGCTAACCGCATTATGCATCATGGCGAGAACAGCAGCGTGCTAAACGCATTATGCATCATGGCGAGAACAGCCAGCGCCAGCTAACCCATTATGTGCATCATGGCGAACAGGCAGCTAGCTAACCCATTAGCATCATGCGAGAACAGGAAAGCGAGCTAACCCATTTATTGCATCTAGGCAAAACAGCAGCCGTAGCTAAACGCCACTCATTATTGCACTCATGGCGAGAAACAGCAGCCGTAGCTAACCCATTATTGCATCATGGCGATGAACCCAGAAGCGTAGCTACCCATTATTTGCACGCATGGCGAGAACAGCAGCGTACTAACCCATTTATTGCATCATGCGAGACAGCTAGCGTAGCTAACCCATTATTGCATCATGACGAGAACATGCAGCTGTAGCTAACCCCATTATTGCATCTATTGGCGAGAACAGCAGCGTAGCTAACGCCATTATTGACCATGGCGAGAACACGAGCGTAGCTAACGCCATTAGTGCATCATGGCGAGAAGCAAGCAGTCGTGCTAACCATTATGCATCATGGCGAGAACAGAAGCGTAGCTAACGCATTATCTGCATCATGGCGAGAAAGCAACGAGCTAAACCATATTGATCATGGGAAA
>NW_014578730.1:31771-37418 GCF_000485595.1 Priapulus caudatus
GTGTGTGTGTGAGAGAGAGAGTGTGTGTGTGAGAGAGAGAGAGAGAGAGAGAGAGAGAGAGAGTTAGAGAAGTCGTCTGACATGTTGTCTGAATACAGTTCATGCATTCCTTGTTCTGTTTCAGGTTTTGGCATTTTCGCAGTACGGCATAGCCGACACCATCTCTGGTTAACAAGACTTCACATCATTAGTTAGTGTTTCACAAGCAATATGCGTTGTCGGTGTCCTTATGTAACAGGCTTTCCAGCGGCCCTAAAATTCCTAAAATTTTGAGCTGGTCTCCAAATTCCTAAAAAAAAAATTCCACAGATATGTTTGGAGTTTTTGGTGATGAGATGATGAACTTTTGGTTTGTAATTATGTCTAATAGTAATGGATGTTTTCTAGTTATCTTTATACAGAGTGAGTATTGTGACTCTCCGTCTACCAGTGATTCCTAAGCTTCAGTGTCTGATTATACGACCCTGTTCCTGGCTGGATGTACAAGACATGCCTAATTTGCATGAAACTTGATGATGTACAGTCGTATCGAGGACTTGGAGGATAGGAATAGCTGGTAGACTGGATACATACCACATAGAACTGTATCTGTAAGTTAACACGTTGATGTTTATGAAAGGTAAGTGACTTATTTTATCCCTAAAATGTTTCGATTCATCCCTAAAAATTCCTAAAATAGCTCTAAAAAAACCTGAATTTCTCCCTAAAATTAGCCCTAAAATGTTGTCAAGGACTGCTGGAAAGCCTGTATGTTGTTACAGTGTGCTCTCATAGAGGGCGTCTGGCTTGTACATATCAGTCCGTATGTAATAGAATGGAAGAGAAGTCTATATGAGTTAATAGTATATAAGTGCTGACCAGCTTGGCTATAGGTGGAGTTGTACAATTGATAGCTTTAGCGTGTTGAAAACTGAATCTGTTTGTTGAATCGCAAGTTGTGTTTGTCTGTTGTCACGTTAAAGCACCGTGAAACGTGGCAAACTGAGGTCGATCGAGACTCCTTTTGGAAAGTATCCCACCTTTCCAGTCGACCATTTCTCATGTCCTCTTGCATTTGTTTTTCGTGATGCTCGCGTGAATAGTCGAGTCTTTGCACACATCATTTACCTCGCTACCAGGCTGCTACCCATCCTTCGTGTCGCATCTCGTGACCTCGTGACGGCTATTTTTGTGCCTCGTTGTTTCTTGCATCTCGTGATGAAATTGTGGGAAAAGCTGGGCGTACACATTCATTGTAAATGCGAAGCATCAGAGTCTCTGTGAAACGTGCATGTCGTTTATGTGACGATGACAAAGGTAAGCTTCGTTGCTGGTAGTTAGTTAGTTGGTGGGAGTAATTCTGTAAATAACTGGTACATCTGTCGATGTTAAACATTCCGAGGCGGTTATACAATGAGCAATGCTGGAAGAGTTGCTAGGTGTCTAATCTATGAGAGAAGTAGAAGGCAATATGCGATGCATTTGTGGTGCATCAAGTCACACTCGTTATGAATTCAATCGATAAAATGTGTTGGTGTTATGTGTACATGTGTAGGTGTAAATATAACGGACTCGTGTTCATTTTGAAATGAAGCTGTGAATTCGATTACCAACGCATTTTTGTAAGTTTGTATAGTAGTGCTGAAATCTTAACATTATGTATATATATATATCTTTTGTTGCACGTATTAAATAAGTAATCGTAAGTAATCGGCAGTCAATCGTACATCGTTGCTAGCGTCGACTGGTTGAGTTTGGTCGCCATGTTGGGTCTAGTTGATTGACCCAGGTCAAACACCCACCCAGAGTTCTGCTACCAATAACGTTGCACTTAGCTGACACCTGTCATTAGGTGGTGGGATTTCGCTTGGTAGATCTCAAGTTGCCATGTATTTATAATTTTACGGCAATCAAGTAATTCGGTCAAGCTTCCAGAGTAGTAGGTTACACTAGAATGACTAGATAGATCTCGTGAGAGTTGGTAGAACAGGGAGATTGCACGTAGATTTTGTAGTACAGGGAGTGCGTTTTTTGAAATCGCGGTGCCTTGTATTCGTAATTGCTCGGTTTGTACGAAGATGTAGCTTTCGTTGCGCTTCCCGTATAAATTTTTGTGGTGTTGAAATTGTGCGAACTTGTAGGACTAGGAGCAGAAAATGTGTTATTACAATTATGTTATAAAATTATTAAAAGGAAAGCTGACATAGTTAATCCCTCTCGAGTCATTTATTTGAATTGCGTCTGCTTATAAAATTCATATCTCACGTTCAAAACTATTTACAACGTATATAGGCATCTACTTATTTACATCACCATATAATTGTCAAGATAGTCAGACATGCGCAATCCATCAAGGCCCTTCCTAACGTCCACACAGCATACACTCAACATGAAAAACTCGTACTGATAGAAGTGAAAAATAAGAAAAAGCAATAGCCGGATGCTACGCTTGCGTTCGCCTCGTCCGTACACGTGGACTAACTGCTTTCTTGTGCATTCTGATATTGAATGTGAAATAGTAAGTGGAAAATAGCGGAAATTTAGCATTTTCACTAACAATCTTATTATTACTGTCTTATCTTACACTATAAGGAAACATTTTCTGGCATTATTAAAGTTGCATGAGGTTTTTGATTCCACAAGAACATCTGTAATAACAGCAGTAGGAAAGGTCAAATAGTTCTTTAGGTGTTTAATGTCAATACACTGATTGTTATTTACTAATTATAAAATTTAACCATAAAATTGTTCAAACGTGAAAAATGATATATAATGGCGGTACTGCAAAAGTTTCTTTATGATAAATCGGACTGTCAATCACGAACTTAAATAAAAATCGCACCTAATAATTTTTGTAAACGTCCACACGATGGAGCCACATCTGCACAGCAGACGACATGATGTCTGGATCACTATTCCACCTTCTCCTTCCTCATCAGGTTCCTGATGTGCTTCAGAGACAGTATCACAGGTATGCTTACAGGCAGGAACAGTGGTATGTAGATAGCAAACCTAAACAGAAAGCACATACACATCAAATTCCTATCTCTCTCACGTACATTTTCCCCACGATATATCAGATTTTTATGTAGTTTAATGATATTTAAATAAACAGAAGATAGAACTATCCCATGAATATAGAGGTAATAACATGACTATATATATATATATATATATAACAATAATAAATAATGCAATGTTCTATTAATAATGAGATTACAATATCACAGCACAGGAAACGATGCGATACGACAGTGAGAGGAATACAAACGAACGTTGCACGGAGCAAAACAACAACACAAGACCGCAGCACTTATCAACTTAAAGATATCACCACAAAGATACCACCTCTACCCGCATAGCTCGCCTCCCTCCCTCCCTCTCTCTCTCTCTCTCGCTCTCTCTCTCTCCCTCTCTCTCTCTCTCTCTCTCTCTCCCAAGGCCTCAGTAGAATAATATTGCCGTGAAAATAGCACATTTCCCAGTTTTTTCCGTTGTACACTCTAGGTGTATATGCTAGCTCTTGATATATATATCAGTATATATACTTTTAATATATATACAAATACATCAGTACTATGTTATAAGAGCAGAATAAATTCCTTATAGTACGATTAGAACTATTAGTCATCATACGGAAATATGAAAGTTCTTGTTTATTGAACCGTTTTGCTGACTATCTCTACTACTTCTAGTAATTCCTCTACTACAAGTACAGAGTTTGTTAGTAAGTTAGTACAAAGTACAGTATAGAGTTATAAGATAAGTTATCGCTTTTGTGTCAGTTTGAGATTTGTATAGTTGGTATTGCTAGTTGATCGAATAATTTAAGCGTGTTATGCTAGGTTAGGATGAACATCGTATATAAAAGGCCTATAGAATACCAGTTACAGGAATAGGTTAAAGAGGTTATTTTCATAAACAGTACACTGACAAACCATGATTACTATCACGTTAATAAGACACCAGAAGACTGCGTATTGTAATAACCAGGTGATTCCAACTCCGTATAAAGTAACATTGAGTTTATAATTTGATATATATAGCAACGCGTCAAATTGAACTAATCTTCGTTGAAAAGGGGAGGGATTGTAGTGTTTAACCCTGAGAGTCAGCTGAACGTAAACCAAGTTAACAACCCGTTCCACGAACGATAACAGGAAAGCTAGACAGAAATCGTATTGCGTATATACGCCTGTGAGGGATTAGGCATGAGCTTGCGAATTAAGTCAGCATGAGTGGAACGTTTATTGTCTGAAGTACGTGACATGCCTATTTAAGTTTAAGTGTTTGCAATTTTATCATGATTGGCACACGTCAAATTTATATTACTTATACCTAAGTAGTTTCGCCGGTTAGTGTTTGCTGAAAAATTACTAGTAATATGTATCGTTAGGCATTCCCAACTCCCAACGAGGCTGCTCAGACACAGACATTCTACATGAGCCTTATGATTGATCTAATAGCCTCGGCGAGGCCGGGCAGCGTTTAGTTTCAAGCCCTGCAAGGCATGTGGATTTTCTCCACCGCCTGCCTGTTTTCAAAACACAAGGACTGATAACACTGTTTCTAAACTCTGTATTCATTGCTAAACCAAAGTCATAGGTATATCTTACTGTCATTCTAGCAGTGTGTAGAGGTATAATGATGAATATTGATAGGTATTCACTACTGTTTATCAATTGCAGTTGTAAAAGCGATGTGATGTATATTATTGATATGTATTACTTACTGCTTTATCCATAAGCAGATGTGTAGAAGTAATTATTATAGTAAAACAAAAATGCATATTTACTTGTATGTTCTTTATTTGTCAAAAATGTCAAATAATATGGTCAGTAAAATTTAGTCTCCGGTCCAGTAAATATTGCTGCTTGGCTTGGATACCGAAAGTCAAGTGTTTTTAGAAATTTTCATTCGTGAAGACTGCGTTAGGCTATATACCAGGCTTATTGGCTTTCTACGACATGATGTGGCTGAATTGAGAAACTGTGACAATCAGTTGAGGCAGTCAGGAATCCATGTTTAACCCTCCTCTTGAGGGTCAAAAGGTTATCAGAAGCACTTACTCTTCGCAACGCTCAGTGAAAGCACCATTACATGTCCTATTCATAAAGTGTAAAAATGAGTAGGCACCGCTGAACAAAAAACGTTTTCCACTCTGTCCATTAGACACGTCACTCCAGAATTCTGATAATATGACCTTTTCACCCCACTGCCCTTGACTGTGACCTCCATTTCGCCCTGCGTGATGGGTATTCTGCCCATCACACTATACACCAGATATAAAGCATAGGTCGAGCGCTGTCAGGATTTCTGCACGCAATTGATTGCGCCAATTTTCCGTATTTCCTCCTACTACCTGAAGGTTCAAGGGGAAAATATTCCCCTCCGTTCACACATCTTGAGCCTTTGACCCATTGACCCCAAATTGATTCCTCCCGAGTCCTTTTCCACAATCCCCCCCCCACGTCCCGAATATCGTGACGTACGTTCGACGGCGCCGTTAAGATTTGTGCCCAAACTGTTGACGGACGCACGGACGGACAATCATGCGATTCTACAAGCCTGCATCTGACAACGTTCAGAGAGCCTAAAAAAAGTCGGTTGATTTATACGTATACGGTAGTGCGGCATATGCTTGAAAAATATTTCGGCTTGGGTATCC
>NW_014578730.1:41047-44018 GCF_000485595.1 Priapulus caudatus
TCTCTCTTCTTCTCTCTCTCTCTCTCTCTCTCTTCTCCTCTCTTTCTGCTCTCTCTCTCTCTGCCACAGCAGCGCTGCACAGCTACGCTACGCAGTACAGACTCACGCCAGACAATACGACGGCACATACTTTTTGATCGTCGGAGGAAGTAAGAGGAGGCGCGAGCAGCGACGGGTGCTTCGAAGAACGTCCTGCTCGGCAGCACCAGCGCCGGTCCGGCGACGTGACGAATCTTCTGTAGCTCACCACCTGCGCGAGCAGGTCGTACGCCGCTGCACGCCCGCACCGCCACCTCACCTACGCGCGCGACATACGGAGAGATCGCGATTAGTCTAGCCAGGTCGTACTGCCGTGCCCCCACGGCTCCGCACTGCCACCTCAACCTACTCGCCGCTGCGAACGATACGGAGAGATCGCGATTAGTCTAGCAGGTCGTACGCCCGCTGCACCGCCCGCACCGCCACCTCAACCTACGCGCGCGACGATACGGAGAGATCGCGATTAGTCTAGCAGGTCGTACGCCCGCTGCACCGCCCGCACCGCCACCTCAACCTACTCGCGCGCGCACGATACGGCAGCAGATCTGCGATTTAGTCTAGCAGTCGTACACCCGCTGCACCGCCCGCACCGCCACCTCAAACCTACCGCGCGACGATACGGAGAGATCGGATTAGTCTAGCAGGTCGTACGCCCGTGCACCCGCCCGCACCGCCACCTCAAACCTACTAGCGCGCGACGATACGGAGAGATCGCGATTAGTCTAGCAGGTCGTACGCCCGCTGCACCGCCCGACCGCCACCTCAACCTACGGCGCGACGTACGGAGGATCGCGATTAGTCTAGCAGGTCGTACGCCCGCTGCTGCCGCCCGCACCGCCACCTCAATCGGCGCGTGTCGGATATATGTTCATTTTTTCATATGCGTTACGCCCTGCTGCACCGCCCGGCACGCCACCTCATCTTCTCTCTTATAGAGGGCGCTGACGAGGTCGGCTTACCGTGCGACGGTTCATAGAGGGCGCTGACGAGGTCGGCTTACCGTGCGAGGGCTCCCAGATGGCGTTGACAAGGTCGGGACGCGGGTTGAGCAACGAGAGCACGACGTCGTACTGCGGCGACGATCTCACGGCGCGCATGCTCGCCTTGTCCTGCTGCGGAATGAAAACAAGCAAACGTCTCTCACTGACAGGACGAGGCGGAGACGGGACGACGACAAAACAAGATACAGGAGTGCAATCGGGAACGCGTTATGAAAATAAACAAACCTGTAAATTTTTATAATAAAGTAATATGACAGTATGAAAACATATTATTACGATACATCTATATATATATGTATAAAATGTGTTTTATTATGTATTCGATGTGTAACATTGGTTTCGTGCGATCTAGCCGTGACCGCTGCATCGTCCTACCTCCAAGCTTCTGTTGGCCTTGCTCGCTGCAGCGGCAGCATGCAGCGCCCCCTGCACGGCCTTCTCGCTCACCAGCAGTTGACGGAGGACATCCGTCACAGGCGTCACCAAGCCATGCCAGTCTGCACAGCAGATAACGCCAGACTTGTAATGAATATATAGTCTACATTCGATGACTGAATTTAATAGAATCGCCAAAGACTACGTGGCGAATGGCATAAGGTCCACACAGGTATGGACACACCCATACATGCACAGATACGCACGCACGTACACACGCACAGACACGCATGCACGTACACACGCACAGACATGCATGTCCGCATTGCATGCACCCACGCAGGCACGTACACACGCACAAACACGCACGCATACACAGCCTTTCCATGATTGAACATTAATTATGCTAGAACTATAACAAATTGATGGCAGTACAATCAATACAGATACAGTGCAATACAGATACAGTAAATTACCCCTGTAATAATTTACCAAAACAGTAAAGTTGTGTAAAGGCAGATACAGTCAATGAGAGACAGTACACTGACCACAGACAACGACTCTACGACATTACCGTCACCCTACTGTCACTACAGGGGAAGAGGAAAAAGGAAAGACCAAGGGAAATATGGCGAAGGACAGTGGAGAAAGAAAGGATTACATTAGGGTTTAAAACATGGAACGAGGCCGAAAGAGCTGCCAAAGATAGAACGTCATGGAGAAATTTGATTTCCAGCGCTATTCTCCGTGAGGGGAGAAGGAACTAAGAAGAGAAGAGGAAGTCAGACACTACCACTATACACGTCCCTTACCTTCCCTATTGCACTTTGCGAACATGTATCTGAAACCACTCAGATGAAGGTCGTGGTTGAGGAGCTTGCTTGAAGCCGGCAGGAGGAACAACGAATATCTCCCATTATCGCTCATCACCGTCAACGCTGCAAGGCCATTTTCGAGTTCTGAAACACGAAGGATACATCGCATTGAATTCACGTTCCTCCTATGTTAAAAAAAATTGTGACATCTGATGAATCCATGACATTTCTAACTTTAATATTGCATACCGGTTCCACATTCAGATGAAAAATCAGAGCTATAAAAATAGATCCAAGCTAGCTCATATGATCATCCGGAGCCGTTACAGAACACGGCATAAATATGGTGTGTATACTAAGTAATAGCTCTAGTACTATAGCCCATGTACAGTTGTCGCAGGGCTATAGAACATTCTATTACGAATGCTTGGGACCACCCCGCTGACTGGCGCTGCTTCAGCACCACCAAAAATGGCCGTTGGAGTTCGTTGCTAATGTAGCGTTGAATGTATACGCTCGTCGACGGTAGCTCGTAGATAGTAGACGCAACGAGTGAAGTAAACGGCAAACAGTACTGATATAGATTTATTATAAGCACAGATAAAACGATGTACACATACCCGTCAGCAATACGTCGGCGTCTCTCCCGAACTCACTCAAACCCTCCCTTTTTATCCGTCTCTCTCGCCCTCGCCACCGCGCGTCGGTCCTCGTTGAAGGCCGTTGAACCCCGTCCGTGCC
>NW_014578730.1:45363-46307 GCF_000485595.1 Priapulus caudatus
GAGTCTGCGGGGAAAAGGGAAAAAAAGGAACAGTTTGCCCTTACCTACTTGATAACCCCGCCTAATGGCGAAGCCATGCAAACCAGCGACCAACAAACCAACTTAGTAGCCATCCAAGTAGGCCCCCTGCAACCCGATGTCGTTTGCGTCCGACCGCGGCGAAAGGGTCCCCATGGGGTGGCGACCGTGGGGTCGGTTGTGGTAACGGTGACAGCTTCGTCAGACTATACCGTGACATCTGTTGGTGCAACGCCTCAAGATGCTGTATGTCTTCCGGGTCGCTGTATTCATCGTTTGGATTGTATGCCCTGAGGCGGGTATAGTAGGTCTCCATCAGAGACTCCCCCCGTGTATCCGAAAATGGGTCAAATCCCCCAGGCATGTACGCATCGTAATCGTCCTGCCTGTTCGCCATCCACCAGGCGTCGTTCAATTTGACCCCTGGTGGCGGGAGTGGGATCGCCCCCCTTAAAAAATTTAAAACCCCTGTCAGACTGGGCGGTTGTGGCAGGTTCGCGAAATCTGGCACGCGTGACAGATAGATGGCTGGCCCCACAATATCTTGGTATAAAAACCAGCCAACTATGTGGATATACTGTGCCAGGGTCAGGCGTTTAATTACCTCCCCGCACCGACCAAACAACTCGAGGTATTTTTCCGGACCGTGCACCCCTTCCTGGTCCATGATGAGCTCCAACAGGGGGACATCGGCGGGGTGGCCTCGGTTACTGACCGCCTTGTGACAATGCTGATTTATTTAGGACCCCCAAGTATGTGGTTGGTGGTCAGCAGAGCTGTCCCCCGTCTATTTCGTTGATCACCTAGGCGGTGTGAGAAATAGTATTTGTCGGAAATCTCACAGTCCTACACTAATAAAGTTCGTTCACAAGAAATAGCGCAAGTAGACCATTTCAACAATAGTTAGAGGTTAAATTTTAGTAGCT
>NW_014578730.1:46884-48398 GCF_000485595.1 Priapulus caudatus
CACCTTATACTGAAAACTCAGTGAGTGAGAAGACGTCTGTGAACTCACTGAAACATGTAAAGTAAAGTCACACATACACACCAAGGAGACAGCTCAGCTATTTACCATGCAACAGGTCATCAACTGGAAATTTCACATCAGTTGCATAAAATTTTGGATGCCGAAACAAATCACACAATCTATCTAATTTCAGATATGATCGGAAGGAAAAGGAATACGTAGGTCTGCTTAGAGAAGCTTCCTGCTGTAGTAGCAGCTGTGGACATGCTTACATTCCAGAGTTGCTCCCAGCCGTCTCTTGAATTCCACCAGGTCGTCATCCTTTACCTCCTCACTACTCGCTATGACTGTGAATTCTGTGGTGTAACGTAGCTGAAAAACACAATCCTGGTTGTGGTAATAAGTTCCAAACCAACTTGCTATACAAAGCCACTGTTAACGGTGATACAATATGTGGTTATGCCTCACATATCAACAAAATACGTTATCAATATTCTGATATACGGTTTTTTACATTACAGCTAGGTGATGGAAAACATGTCTCATACTCGACCATACTTCGCTCTGGGAGAGTGTTGCGATGTCTTCGAAAGGGAGCCTTGCTCGATACACCGTCGTTGTTATCCACCATAGTGGCAGACCGATAACCACGCACACAAACAGGAACGAAAGGGTCGCAAATGCCTGACTCGTTTTTCCTGAAACAATTAGTGATACAGTTAGTGAATAACTATCAGTATCAGTATCAGTAGGCCTATCACGAGGTAGGCACGCGCCGCGATTAGTCACCGAACACAAATCTGTTTAACAACAACAATACGCAGACAGGATCTCGTTTGCAATCAATTAGCATATCCAGGAACTGGCTACAAGTCAGTTGTTCAACCAGTATTTCACACGACGCCGGCTGGCGTGGTAACCAGGTGTGAAGTGCACCTGACGCGAGATGATACCGCGCGTACGTATATTTCTGGTAATTAATTAAACTATTCGTGCTTCAATAAACTCAAAATTCACAGAAATCATAGCTAAGTCTAAAACATGTGTTTATATCATATTATGTATCTAGAATTTTAGAAATGTAACTCAAATCGTTCGCGAGATATTAGAGTAGGGGCGTGTGAAACATCTCACGAGTTAAGGTCAAGCCACACTGCAGCGACAACGACCGACCGTAACGACAAACGACTTTTCAGAAAATTAGAAACTATTGTTTCCTATGAGCCATTGCACACTGACGCGACGACGACCGGCGACAACCTCGACGACAAAAATATTTAGAAACGTTTCTATTTCCCAGCGACACTTTACAAATGGCCAATCACAGCAGTTTCCATCGGCACGTGACATCACCATTACGTCATAAAATTATAAACCAATGCTAGCCAGGAAGTAGACTGGTCCCCAGCGCTAAACTCGCACCGCCTGTCCGAAACAGTGGGGCCGCGAACCCATCTAGCCAAAACGTGCAAGGCTACGGTCAGCCATCAGACATGATTATTGTTTACGTTCGT
>NW_014578730.1:48408-49660 GCF_000485595.1 Priapulus caudatus
TCGTTAGTGGAGTAGGCGAGGTACGGTCCGGCATATTAGATAGTACCAGGGCATGTTCCGGTATACCAAACCGTACCCAGAGTACGTTCCGGCAGTACCCCGGAGGACATAGAACCTCTCAGCATCATGGTGTAAAGTTGTGGAAGTGTTCAAAAAGATAGGTGAGATGTCCATGTAGATAAATAAGTGTTAAAAAGCCCAATCATTTTGCGTTTTGGAGATAAATTTTTGGTTAGACCAGTTGGAGGATTTGGTGTCATTACATCTATGGCAGAATGTGCTATAGCCCTGCGGCAGCTATCCGCGGGCTATAGTACTAGAGCTAAGTATAGCCTAGGTATGATGAGCGGGATGCCTTGGAAAGGGCTCACGTGTCAACTCGGTTCACCTGCCAACTCGGTTCGTGAACCGAGCTGACCGATCTCGTGATCGGCGAGCTCGGTTCGCCGGCTAACTTGTGTACTAACTCTAATATCTCGCGAACGATTTGAGTTACATTTCTAAAATTCTAGATACATATAAACACATGTCTTAGCTATGATTTCTGTGAATTTTATGAGCTCTCTATATTAGTGCAAGCGTGCAACAGTCGCGCCGCGAGAGCAATGGCAGCCGGTAATGCAATGATTGGAAACTATCGCCGTATCGGCGGTGTAGCCGTAGGTGAAAGAGAGTAGGCCTGGCTAGTATAGTATAGAAACATTAAGAATTTTGTACTAAGTAAATAGATTTCGTATTTAGTTAGCATTCTATTTTATTGAAACGCTTCAGTTCAAGTGCCTGTGGCTCGGTTCGCCGGCTAACTGAGTTTGCAGATGAACCGAGATGACCGGACACCTTGAAGTTGGAGCGGTACCGTAAAGGTTCAAAGATTACAAACTGCAATAAAAAATTTAATGTAAATCATGCCACATGATACCATCTGCTTCTTTTGCTAAAACGTTCGACACGTTCTTCTTCATTTTCTGAAATTTCAGAGAAAATTTCAATAGACGAACGGAATTTTGATCACAACTCATGAACTGCCAGTAGACTGGTACCGCTCCCACCTCGATTACTCGATGGAAATACGCAGACAAGTCAAGACTCACAACCCTAACCCTAACCCTTACCCTAACCCTAACCTAGACCCTACCCTAACCCTAACCCTAAGCCGATAGGTGGGACCGGGTACCAGTCTAGAACTGCTAGAAGCAGAGGCCGCGCCATCTACCGCATAAATGTGGCAGCTACTCAGCATGACTTCTGGTCA
>NW_014578730.1:50849-59561 GCF_000485595.1 Priapulus caudatus
GCGTATTCGCGTTGGGGCGCGGCTTCGCCGCGAGCTGTGCGCTGCGTGCAAAAACCGGGGCCGCAAGTCCGTCCAGATCCAGACCAACGTAGTTACCCGGCCTATTCTAATGGCATCTTGTTCTTTTTCTAGATTATTAGGGGGATAGTTTCAAGTCGAAACTGTCTTCTGGAGAGTCCGACGGGAAGTGGCAAGAGTCTCGCCTTGCTCTGTTCCACTCTCGCATGGCAGGCTGAAGAACAAGGTGAGTGTACACTAGTGATGTCACGATAATCGATTATACTCGATCATTGGTTGAACAGTGACTCGAAGTCTCGAACCAAGCGCTTGGTTATCAAAATCCATAATCGATTTCATCAAAAAAAAAGAAAAATTTTTTAACATTTTTTTTAAAAATTTGAACAAGAAAACTTGGAAAAGTGATGAGAATCAGTACATTTATTATACACACAGTAGTAAACAGTGCAAAACAAACAGTAAACAAGGCTAAACAAGCACATACATGCACACACGTACATGCACACGACGTTACGCACACGCAGGCATTCAACACCCCGAGTAACCGATTGTAACCGATCATCGGTTACTTGGGTCCAACCGATGATCGATTACGAAATGACAACCGATTGACAACACTAGTGTACACGACACGTAGTTAGAATATACACCATCATGTTCATCTGCTATGCTTCCACATGGAGATTTCACTTGAAGGGAATAATATCCGAGTTTCCCCACGCCTTACGTCGTAACCGCTTTTGTGTCGGATAGACAAACAGAAACGTGAGATGGAGATCTCCTGCGGTGCCGAGATGGAGAGCTGCTGCGGTGCCGATAGCAAATCTGTCAACAACCAAACCGACTTCCGTGGAGCGCAAGGAACCACAGCGGACAATGGCGATGGAGGCGCCACCTGTGAATCAAAAATTAATGGCAGCCACGATGCAGCCAATCCCCCGAGCGTAAAGGATGAGAAGAAGGAGGATACCGTTATCGATCTTACATCTGACGGAGAAGGTCATATAGAGGGTTTTTTTGCCAAACTTTTCTGATTAAATATTAGGTAGCTCTGGAATAGTTTATGGAGTAATGAAAGAATGTGAGTGTGAGTGAAAAAAAAAACAATAGAATTTAGTGTGGGAGACATTAGAGTAGAAAATATAGACACAGAGCAATGGTGGCTGGCATTGGGACATCAAGAGACTTTTAACTGCGCATTGCTTTTATATATTAGATTTATGGATGATGCTTTTAAGCATTGTCGGATTTTGCTGAACTAAAATACTCGGCGTCAAAGTTCAAACTGTGTCTGTTGTTCTTCCAGGTGGAGAAGGTGAGGACGATGATTTCAAACCGTGTAGCAAAAGCCTACGCAGTTCATTAGCTGCAGACGTAAGTTTCAACACGTGTTATACGTTCAACACTCGTGTCATCTCAGTTACACACGCACGCACAGATGGGAAAGCAGGGAGGGAGGAGAGAAGAAGAGAGAGGGAAGGGAGGAGAGAAAAAGAGAGAGGGAAGGGAGGAGAGAAAAAGAGAGAGGGAAGGGAGGAGAGTGTGAGATGCGTGGAGATAGCTTCATTCCTAGCTGCACTTTTGTTTTGCGACGTTATATAGCAGAAGGCGAATGGTTCAGCGACGTCTCGCACGTGGACTGTAGAGAAGGCAGACACACAGGACGACTCACAAGCCTACGCGATCGACTATGAAATGAAGCTCAACGCCATGAAGGATCAGGAGACTCGCGCGTCGAACCCTAAGAGGTAAGATCCTGCCACGTCTCTCGTTGAATTCTTTCCCCTCTCTGTATTCATACCTCCCATCTATTCCTTTGCCATCTATTCCTCCCCTGAATTCTTCCCCTGAATTCCTCCCCTGAATTCTTCTCCTGCATTCCTCGTCCTGCTGCATTCTTCATCATATTCTCCCTCTCAACATTCCTGCCCCATAGTCCTCGTCCCGCCACATTCCTAGTTGTATTTTCCCCCGATGTATTCCACCTTTGTATTCCTCTCCCCATATTCTGCGATACCGGAAGAGATTTATACTTTTGTGTCGCTCAATCGTGTCAGTTCAATTTCCGAGTCATCTGCCGTAAGCTCGCATCGAAATCACGAGCGACAAACTCGTTCGCTCTGCGAGACCGCGATAATCCCTGGCGGAAAGACGAAAAACCCAGTATTTTTCCGTGACAGGACTCGCACGCGTGGCGACGCGCTGGATCCCGTACTCCCGAAAATCTTCTTCCCGCTCCGACTCTCTCTCTCTCTCACTCGCTTCCTCTCCTCTGCTCCGCAGGGTGGCAAAGATCTTCTTCGGTACGCGCACGCACAAGCAGGTGGCGCAGATCGTGCGGGAGCTCGGCCGGACGGCGTACGGACGCCGTGCTCGCATGTGCATTCTCGCGAGCCGCGAGTTTGCCTGCGTGCACCCGCGCGTCAGCAAGCAGCCGAACAAGAACGACGCCTGCTCAGACCTACGCGACCCTAAGACGGTGAGGGGCCGGGGGGAGGGGGGGAGGTCGAGGGCGGGGCGAGGGATTAATTGTCTGCGCTGCAACCCGCCGTCAGCAACCAGCCGAACAAGGGAACGACAGCCTGCTCAGACACCGACCCCTAAGAACAGGTGAGGGAGGGAGGGGGCGGAGGGAGGGAGGCGGGGGAGGGAAGGGGGAGGTGGGAGGGGAGGCGAGGGGAGATTTTGCACTGCGGTGCACGCCGTCACAGTCGCATCCCGCGGCGTCAGGCAGGCAAGCCAAACAAAGAACGACGCCTGCCTCAGACCTACGCGACCCTAAAAGACAGGTGAGGAGGGAGGGGGAGGGAGGGAGGCGGGGGAGGGGGAGGGAAGGAGGTGGGGGAGGGCGAGGGGAGTTGCCTTGCGTGCACCCGCGCTAGCGAAAGCAGGGCGACAAGAATGATGCCTGCTCAGACCTAGCGCGACCCAAAGACGGTGAGGCTACGGAGGGGGGAGGGGAGGACAGGAGGTGGGGGGAGGGAAGGAGGTGGGGGAGGCGAGGGAGTTTGCCTGCGTGCATCCAAGCCAGGAGGGCGGGAGCATGAGGAGGCTGGGGCAGTGGTTGTGGTAAGCTTCAGGAGGTTTTGGTGGGTGACGGTGGTTTTGGTTCCCACGGTTGTACTTCTGCTAGCGTTCTTGCGCGCGCAGTGTTATCGCTGTCGTGACTCGTGCTCGCTCTCTCGCCCAGGTCGGAAGTTGCGGCTACTTCCACAACGCGCACCGGCTGAAGACACAGTCACAGCTGCAGTGTCACACCGGCTTCGACGCGCAGTGGGATATCGAAGATCTGGTGAGGCTAGGCAAGAAGATCAAGGTAGGTGCCATGGAGTGTGAGAAAGGACGGGAGTCGGTCGCGCTTTGACATGTTTGACGGCCGCAGAAACTCGTAGGCGTTGTTGTAGTTTTGACTTGTTGTGACGCCGTAATCGTTGTTGTTGTTTGATTTGCCGAATCATTGTTATTGTTGTGGGTGTGACTTGTTGCTTTTTGTCGTATTGTTGTTATTTGACTCGTTATAATGATGCGGTTGGTGTTTAGACTTGTGACAATACTGTTAGTGTCGCTGTTGTGCTCGCGGAAGTTACAGGTAAAGCCAATATTACAGATAAATCGACCCAACGTTAAGCTATCAAAGTATCGCGGTAATTGTTTCCCGTGAACCAGCATCCTATTCCGCAACTTCCCCTGCTATGTGCGTTTTGCCGGGAGCGTTCCTTGTTACCCTCATTTCTGCATCCCAATCCCTTTCCAAGCGTGCGCATCGCGGTGGGGTAATCGTCTGCTGCTGTCTGCCAGGTGTGTGCATACTATGCGACGCGAGGGCTCAAGGACGAGGCCGACATCATCTTCTGTCCATACAACTACCTCATCGATCCCGTGATCAGGCAGAGCGTGAGTGAGGTTTCATCTTCGCTGCATAGCTGCCGGCATTTTAGTACTGAAGCATTTTGCAACGAGGGCTGTGGGTGTAAGAACACAAGTCTTCCAACGCTTGTCATGTCCGTAGTGATGTAGTGGCAAGATGGGAGCTCAAGTCCTACTTAGGAGGCAGGCCCATACATGTATCATTACAGAGATGCCAACCACTACGATTTATTCGTATTTTATACGAATTTCATTTGCATTTTGACCACTACGACCAGTTTGCATACAACTACGATTTTTATTACGATCGAAAAAAAATCATTTTGATGATATTTCAAGTGTTGTTTCAGTCTTACATTGATATAACATGATTGGAAATAACTACATGGATTTTAATTTTAGCAGCAAATATCAGTATGAACTTATTGTCACTTTGGGTTCCATAATGCAGGAAATTGCATCTCGGAATCAAAAATTTTCCGGGGGGCATGCCCCGAACCCCCCTAGCATACTCACGTCACTGCGTGACCCTCGGACTACAGATTTCAGACATCCTCAATACAGTTTGCTCAGAAAAGTGTTGGCATCTCTGTCATTATCATGCGTCGTAACCCATACCCTAACCTTAATTCTAACCCTACCCCCAACCCTAATCCTAATCCTAACACCAACCATAAATCGCTATCTACCTCAACACACCCTAACTTTATCATGCATGTACGGGGAATCCTTAACCTATGATTGACCATTCATAGTTGTGATTTCAATCATTCTGATGGAAATATTTTGTTAGTAATGATGACTATGATCAGGAGCGAGAGAATATTACACAAAAACCTAACTTCAGCAATCTACTATTAAATTAACAAGTTTGTTTTAATACACTCCTGATATAATAGTCACACTGGGAATTTTTTCATTAATTATAAATAATTATTATATTATATACTAGAGCACCGCGAGAGCACAAGACCTTCCACGCTCAAGAGGCAGCTGAATTCTCTCAATTGTGGATATTTTTTTTTATTCATTTAATGTATCTAAAAGGGAAAAAATAATTAATTAATTATTAATAATTAAATTGAAATACCGGATTAGTGCGAGCAGTGCAGGTGGGGAGGACTGTGGTTGGCCCTTAGCCTGTGTTTCGCAGTGTTTGCGTAAGACACTACAGGCCAGCCACAACAACGCCGGGCGATGGACCGTGGAAACGTGCATGTTCCCAAACCCACAAACACACAAACGCAACCACTAAACATTTAGCCGGTGAAGAACATAACCTCCGCGCAACCCCCACACGACCGCCACCACCTGCGGCGGAGCTCAATATATAATTCATAATATAACAATGATACTGGTTAATCCTTTTGATGATCAATAGACATGTACACAATAGGCACAATCACTAGCACACACAGGTCACAGATGGCAGATTAAGTCTCAGAGGACAAGATCGTGGTTCTCAGATGCAGGCTCACATCATAGAGGATCGGCGGCGGGAGGCTGGCGAGGCGCCAGCATCACGCAGGAAGCAGCTATACGGCGGCCAGGACCGAGCTGGAATATGTGCGGAAGCATGCGTGAACACACAGAGTTACACGCTACAGCGCCACACAACGTTGACTTACAGCACAACACCAATACATGCAGCACACTTATGTTCACTCTGCACAGCTTGCCACACACTCCACATCACATAGCATGTATCACGCAGACAAGACACTCAGCAACGTGCACACACTGCATAAAACAGCACGCCTCGCAAATAACAACAAATTTAACGAAAGACTCTAACACAAACCGAGTGCACACCGCAACCACCAGAACGTCCAGTGCCCGGCTCACGATCCACAGCCACCACCAGCCCACCCCACACACGTGTTCTACACATACACTACTCACACACCTAACACTCCATACCGACATACACGCACCGTATTTTGTCACGTCACAGCGCACGGACAGCCCCGGCTGCCCCCGGATCAACGCCCCGGAAGCCCCGCAGTCTTGCCTCCGCAGCAGATGCGTGGAGTTGAAGCCAGCTATACCACGCCCGCCCACCTCGCCGCGACGAATAAACCCCCGCCCCCCACTCCTTCCGCCTCTGCAGCGGATGCCTGGGGTGAAAGCCAGCTACTCACCCCCCCCCGCCCGACCCTATCCACACACGGGCCACGTTGGCTTCACAATCAGCTTCACACGTGGCGTGAACGCACGACTAGAGAGTGAACTTTGACGTTGAACGTGACGTTTTGTGCCGATCGTTCCTTTCCGGCCTTACATACTAATAAATATTAATACTTACGTATATTAGTAATGATACATTAACCTAAAGATTATAATAATATTATAATCATATAATTAATAAACTATAAAGTATAAATTTAATATATATAAAAGTATATATAATATATAGTTATATTAGAAAAAGTATATATAATATATAGTTATAATATAATAAAGTATATATCATATATAGTTATATATAACAAAATATGTATCAATAAATATATTATCAGGAGTAAAACAATCACCCCAACCACATCTTCTAAATTTGGTGACTCTTTCACTTCCTGATAATCTATCCGAATAATAATAAATCAGAATACCTGTACCGGGCGAAAATCGCGTACCCATACCGCGCAGCCGCCCGTGCTCCGGCAAAAACACCAATCCCTCCGCCGGCCCAGATAAAACCTCCCTCCGCTCCTGCCCTTGCAGGCGGATTTGCTGGGGTGAAGCCAGTTATCCCACAACCGCCCCCCCACCCCGCGCGGCGGACGAATAAACGCCACCCCCCGCGTCTTGCCTCTGCAGCGGATGCTGGGTGAAGCCAGCCAGCCACCGGGAGCCCTTGCCCGCCGTCTGTTCCGTCATTCGGCAGTGGATCGGCCGGTCAGTCGGACGACCTTGAGCAGACGGACTGGGCCGATTCGTCGCGCGTCTGGAAGGGCGTCGAGATGGTCCCCGCTCTCAGGTCATGGCCATACCGACGCCCGACGAGTACGCACACGTGATGGTGGAGAGCAGGTACGGACATGGCCGCGGCGACGACGTCAGTGGCGCCCATTGCTTTTGTGGGTTTTCAGCGGTCGCTCCCCCTCTAAAAAACCTGATTTGACAATCAAAAAATTTTTGCAAATTGATTTGGTGCTGCACCAGCTATACGGTCTGTAGACTGTTAACGCTTAGGCTAAGCGGCAAGCGCGCGGGGCAGAAGTTTATGAAATTGTATTGAATGAAATGGAGATTTTTCTGCTAGCCGTGGCGATCATCCACCCACCTGTATTGGCCAATCGGCGACAACTCGAGGTAATATTGTTAGCAGATGTTAGAAAGCGAGAGATTATATCGCGAGTTCTATATCACGAAAAAAAAACTTTCTGTTTGTCCGCATGCATCCTGCGAGTCTGTACGTGAGCACAAGTGTCAGATGCCTCGTGTAGCCAGCTGCTCTCTTGTTCGGTTCAGAGTGCATTTGGGGACGTGATGGAGAAGGTGGAGTCGGCGGAGGAGGCGGAGCAGGCTTCAGTGAAGCCCTCGGTGATCATGGTGATGCGCAGCCTCCTCACCGTACTGCAGTACATCTACAAGGACAATCTCAAGTACATGGATGACTACAGGTGGGTGCAGGTAACCTGACAATACAGATTGGCACAGGTAACCTGGTAATACAGGTGGGTGGATGATACAGGTGGGCAGGACAGGAGGGCAGATGATACAGGTGGGCAGGTACATGTAAGCACGCCTACATAAAATCTCCATTCATTCATACACATTCATAAACTCTGTCGCGCTTAGTTACGCGTTAACAGTCTACAGACCTATAACGTGCAGCACCAAAATCAATTTGCAAAATTTTGATTCGAATCAGGTTTTTTAAAGGGGAAGCGGCCGCCTGAAACCCACAAAGCAATGGCCGCCACGACGTCGTCGCCGCGGCCACTGTCCGTCTGCTCTCTCACCATCACGTGTGCGTACTCGTCGGGTCCGATGGCCATGACCTTGAGAGCGGCGACCATCTCGACGCCCGTCCAGACGCGCGACGAAGTCGCAAAGTCCGTCTGCTCAAGGTCGTCCGACTGTCGGCCGATCCACTGCGAGATGACGGAACAGACGCGAGCAAGCTCCCGGTGGCTGACTGGCTTCACCCCAGCATCCGCTGCAAAGGCAAGGATGCGAAAACGCACGCTCGCATACAATCAAATTTAACAAAGACTCTAATCAAGAGTGCACACCCACCCACACGTCCAGTGCCCCTCCCCCCTGCCCCCACCCTGCCGCCCCCGAATAAACCCCTCCCGCGTCCTTGCCTCTGCAGCGGATGCTGGGGTGAAGTCAGCTACCCACCCCCGCCCCCACCCCGCCGGCGACGAATACACCCCCCCCAAGGTTTTATGCGTGCGTGCATGTGTGAGTGTCTGTCTGCGTGTACATGTATGTATGTGGAAGTGTGTGCAAGCCTGCGCATGTGTGCGTGTCTGCACACATGTGTGTGTCAGTCTGTGTGGCCGCTTGTACGTGTAACTCTGTGTGTTCACGCATGCTTACCGACAGATTCCAGCTCGGTCCTGGCGCCGTCTAGCTGCTCCTGCGTGATGCTGGCGCTCGCAGCCTCCCGCGCCGCATCCTCTATGTTGTGAGCTTCATCGAGAACCACGATCTGTCCTCTAAGATTAATCTCCATCTGTGACCAGTATTGCCATTACATTCATGATCATCAAAGATTAACCAGTATCATTGTAATATTATGAATTATAATTACCTCCGCCAGGGGCTTGGCAGAGGTTATGTTTTCACCGGCGAATGTTTGAGTGTTGGTTTGTG
>NW_014578731.1:0-15171 GCF_000485595.1 Priapulus caudatus
GAGAGAGGTGTAAGATTACCGAGGGGAGGAGGGGTTGGAATATGGGAGGCGGAGCAGAGAGTGAGAGAGAGGGAGGAGGGAGAGAGAGAGGGAGAGAAGAGAGGGGAGAGCGGAGGGAGAGGGAGAGAGGAGGGAGGGGGAGAGAAGAGAGGGGAGAGAGAGTGAGAGATGGGGAGGAGAGAGAGGAGAGCGAGAGGGAGCGAGTGAAGAAGAGATGAGACGCGGACAGAGAAAGAACAAGGACGCAGGGCAGAGAGAGAGAGAGAGAAGAAGAGAAGAAGAGAGAGAGAGAGAGAAGCGAGAGATACAGATAGAATCTCGGGCAGGCAGAGCATGAGAGAAGGAAGAGAGGAGGGAATG
Organism: Priapulus caudatus; assembly: GCF_000485595.1. NCBI lineage: Eukaryota > Metazoa > Priapulida > Priapulimorpha > Priapulimorphida > Priapulidae > Priapulus > Priapulus caudatus. Next base: position 361 of record NW_014578731.1, read on the forward strand.
AGAGAAGAGAGAGAGAGATGCGAGAGACGAGAGATGAAGAGAGAGAGGAGAGAGAAGAGAGGGAAGAGGAGAGAGAGAGAGGAGCGGGCGAGGAGGAAATAGAGAGAACCGAGTACTGCAATAAAATTGCTTCGACGTGTACTAACACGGATACCTGGTGTCCGTAGTCGTTGCTACAGATACTGCAGTACGTTGCTTCCGAAGCTTGATTGCCTCGATCTGGCAGAACGATTTGCAAGACCGCATCTATTTCCATCGGTCAGGTTAATAATCTCCGGGAATTTTTATTACTATCTTCATGATTACACTCGTAGTCAAGTGGGTGTACAGGGGCTGCACGCGCGACAGGGGTTGTATCAACATATAAGCGAGAACATCTCATAGAACGCCTCATAGCCAATGTACGGAGCTTGTTTTCTTCATTAAGCACGCGATATGGATTCTAATCAGAAGGTAGATGAATCAAGGGACTATTTCCTATACTAATTTATACTAATAATTTCCCTATTATTATATTATTCCCTATTAATTCCCCCACTATTATACTAATAATTCACTATTATCTACTTCTGATCTAATATCACTCTAAGGCTAGGAGTAGGAGTAGGAAAGCAGATATAATACAAACCATCAGATGGAAACATATGGCGAGTAACGATATACCACACGGCGTGTTATGCTACAGCTATTAAGCGAATGGCTATACAGTAGAGGGTCTATGTCCCCCAAGTGTACTCGCGGAACGTACCCTGGGTCCGGTCCCGTATGACCGGGAACGTTACCCTGGTAACTATCTTGATATGCCCGGACCGTACCTCGCCTACTCACTAACGGTCTATGGGAGTCGCCTTCTCCCTACCTAGACCCTAACGCAGACCTACCCTACTCTTAAACCTAACCCTAATGCCTAACGCCTAACCCATATCAAATAGTGCCTTAGGCGTACAGTTCCCGGTATACGAATGGGGTTCGACGCGTACCCAGGGGCGTTCCGGCCAGTACCTGGGGAATCTAGACCTATGAGCGTAGCCACGTCAACTGCCAGATGCGAGTAGAATGGAAGTTAGAGCCTGGGTGTTTTTACAGGGTTTAACAGAGAATGGCGTTTTGATCAGAGATGGATGACGGGGGTTGTATCCAACGTGGGGATGGCACGCGAGAAATCGGCAGAAATATTTCGTAGAACGCCACAGGGAGGCATCTCTATACATATATACATCTATGCATCTATACATCTACACATCTGCACATCCATACATCTATGCATCTATACATCTGGGAGAAAATCTCATACAAGAGCAGGAGAGAGACGAGGAGAGACAGGAGAGCGAGAGAAGAGACCAGAGATAAGAGAGAGACAGCGACAGAGAACAGAGATTGAGGTAGAGAGAGGGGAGAGAGCCTAGGGAACAGAGCAGAGAGGACAGAGAGATAGGCGAGAGAGGCAGGTAGCGCGTGAGACGAGAGAGAGAGGCGGGAGAGACGAGGAGAAAGGAGGGGAGGGAGGAGAGAGATACAGAATATACAAGATTTATAAAAACAACGGGAGGGGTGGAGTTTCTTACAGTTCTTCTATGCGACTTCTGTACTGTTGTGTTTTAGTGCGTTCGCGTCTACAAAACTACCTAATCTCTTTATTATAAGGCAAGCCTGTTTTGTTGTGTCTGTCGTCTGACTATTTTTTCCACCCCGTAAGGCTCACCCCACACACGAATATTTCGTTAATGCAGCATGTCGCGATGCCTAAGGCAAGGTCAAATAACATAAAATACACAAAATAAAAAGTTTAAAATCTTACAATTAAATTATTTATTATTCTAAGGAAAATGTCGCGCGAGGTGGCCGCTATATTCCGTCACATGCTCATTCTATCACTAAATGCTATGTTGAATTTGCATTTTGACGCTCATTTTTCTAGCTGTATGATTGTCGACTATTTGGTTAGTTCTATATAAACAATTCTAGCTTCGAAGGAGAGACCAAACGTGTCCGTACTGACGACTGGCTGAAAGGCTTATAAATGCCTCAACTTGCTGCTTATTTTTTGGCAGTGGCTGGAGCGTACGGCCAGTCGTATCTTAATGTTCGAGCTACGGCTACGGCCAAGTCCATCGCTTCATGACGTAAACCGAGACTAAAGATGGCGAGCGGTCGCGCCAGATTTCGAAAACCGCCTTGGGAATTAAATTCACGATTTGAGAGGTTTAGAGGCAGCAAGAACCCTAACCTAAGACCCTAAACCTAACCCAACCATAACCCAAACCTAACCCTAACCCTTAATCCTAACCCTAACCCATAACGCAAAAAAGCGGGCTGAACGAACCGACGGGCTGGCGTGTACTCCAGCCACTCGTATTTGTTTTCGACAGGCACTGGGTACTTCGTATTTTCGAGTTTTTCCGTAATTATCTCTACAATAAATCGCGGATTCTATCTGTCGCTCGTCTCTTTAGATGACCAGTAAAGAGGTCAACCCGTCGGCGTATTATTCTCAATCACCATCGATGGCGACGGGACCATTTTAAGCCAAAAACGATATTTGCACAAAAGACGCCAATTAAGCGGCAAAAACAACAACATGAGTTCAGTGGGCTTATAGTCAGGCAGGCTTATGCACGTAAGAGAGCCAAATCTGCAAATTAAAGACATCTTAGGGTCAAATCTGGGTTCATCTATGTCGCTCAAACTAAGAATTTTTTAAGAGCCCAAAAATTTGGACCCGGGGAAACCCCCCCCCACCTATGGGCCCGGTAAGGGACCCGAAACTCCTATTTGCCCCATGATATTTGCCGCTTCTTTTGCCGTCGATTTCGGCAAAGTTTAGAGTCGATTTGGTTTTAAATCAAGGAATCGATTGGGCGTGGTTTGGACCTAATTCTGTCATAGGTCTACGAGATATCGTTCTTCGGGTTCACCTCGCGAGCCCGAACGAATTGGTTTTCACATATCCTGCGCCTATTTTTCTCAAAAAGTTTTAATTTTGGGGTTGAGGTCAATGGATTATAGAGACTACCATGATACCTTTCAAGACTCCTGGAAATTCTGTTTCTCACCTGGTAGTAGTACACGTAGTCAAATCGACAAACTGACAGTCCAGCAATCGATCTCGGTTACTGTTACAGTCACAGCCCCACACTCGACTGCATATCATCCTTACATGTTCAATTAGAGTTGTGGGGTGCACTTCCTGGTGAAAGTGCAGAAGAAAGCGCACATGAATATGTTCTTAGCTTCATTGCATACCGGACACTTGACGGTTCGGCCAGCGGCACAAATGCCAGTCACAGATCTCGAGGTTTGGTCATTGCTGCGTTCCGTGGTCCATTGTGTATGGAGCTTGGTTCTGATAAAGTTTCATCCCACGTACATGTCAAGAGGAGGGCTGAAGTACTGCAGTGAGGGTGTTGACCCATAAATGCATAAGGCCAATATGCATTCTCTAAGATACCCTGTGACCAAGCACAAGAACACAAACAACAAGTAAATAAAATCAACGTCCGCGTAACATTGATCTGCGTAAATCGCCAGAGGACAAAGAATTTCTTCGTAAGCTTGAACTCTGCCTGCCAGAAATTCCCATTATTTCTGCAACTAGAGGGGTTACATTAGCTAAGGTCCACAGGCAGATCACCCCTTTCTTATTATCCGAAAGTTCATATCAGACTGATCGAAGATTCACCAGCTAAAAATATTTTGAATCGAATCACATTTACCTCAGAATTGTTGGAAAGACGATGAATTCCTCCTGATATCTTCCACGAGGTCATTGTGGATGATGACAGGAAAGGGTGTTTCACAATTGGACGTGCAACAGTATGACGATTTCGTCGCCCCACTAGATTTCGTCTATGGAAGTGAAGATATTATCAAATTGCAAAAGGCTACAGAAACATGCTGAAGCCTTCCAAGCAGTGGCCGAGGGGGATGTCGGCATTTTTAGAACCCTCGCCAGTCAGGTCACCCAGCAACTGCTTCAACAGATTGAGAAGAGTGTTGGCCGGGAAAACCGTCGAATCGAGACAAAGAAACTTTTTGAGGGGGAGATACACCGATTACCTCGAAGGCTTCATCAAAATAAGGATGGCATTCTCCTGGTATCACCAGTTCTCAAAAGTCACGCAGATTTTGGCTTGACATCGCCGACAACCCGGTTTACACCAAGTCGAAACATAATGTTCAAAGGTCTCGTTTCGTTGACCTTTTCAGTGATCAATCCGGAGCGCAGCTGAAGTCCTCTCCAGAGGTCAAGCCTTCTAATAAATTTCAGCATGTCTTCCAGGCCCCTGCAAGAGCTATCTGAGAACATGCCACACGCTCGGCGCATCTCGAATCGATATTGTAGCAGCCAGTATAACCAGTTAAGCCATCAAGAGCCCCAACGCGGACGTACGGAAAGGCAAGTTCAAAGATTCAGCGACAGCAAGTTAACTTTATGGTGGATAGCACTGCTCGCGGAGAGGAACTGTCTAAAGCCTTTCTACAGATGATCAGAACAAAACCAGACTTAATGCACTGAATGTGGAAAGCTGTGGTAACCCATCCTCCTGGTTCCTGGACGAACAGATTCTCGTGTGTCACTAATGGTTTGGAAAATGTCCTCAACAACATGCTGGTGAAAGGACATATTACATGCCAAAGATGGAACACCTAGAAGCAGGGCGGACAACGGATTGGGTGTGCATATAATTTGACATGTTGGCATGTGGTTTATCGCGGATGACTGTACGGACAGTCTGATTTCAGGCGTCATTGTCATTCTTTCTCGGCCTTTATGCCCCAGTGTCCTCAAGATCGAACTGACTTTTGAGCTTCATGGTTGCATTTAACTCTGGAAAAGAACAGAAGAACTGTCATAGTCGATGTTTTGTTAATGAGTCATAGGGAAGGACGTCTGCTAGCCTTGGCCATTCGTTCCACTGCCGCTTCACTGGCGGCCGATTCTAACTGAATCTTTTACAAGCTGGACCCAAGAGATGGTGGTTTTTCTCAATGGGAATAAGTGCTCAGATGATGCCTGCAGAACAGTTAAACAACTAGCTGTACCGCAGGCAGAACAAGTGATTCAGCACAGACAAGAATACTTGTGGATTTGTGTGTGCTATGTTCTCAAGAGGGCTGTGTACCAAGTCTCAGTGACGTCGGTTCTCAGCATGTTCCAGGCCCAGGATTCTTAGATGGAGTTAAGGGACCGATCCCACCTTTGTGTTGGATCTTCAAGACTGCGGTACGTCGCCAGCGCCCTATACCGACAGATGGGTGTGGGTAACACCTACACTCAATCCCCAGCCTCCTCTTAAATGTGTGGATGGAAACTCTATCCAGAATCCAACTTCACATTCAATAGGACCCACGGACGCAGCAAGAGCCTAAACTCGAGTCGCCTGACTCTAGTGCGCTAGCATCGCAAAGTGCGCTAATAACAAGTGGCAGTGTGCCTTTCTTTCTGCACTTGCACCAGGAAGTGCACAAAGTCGCTAATTGAAGCTGTACAGGATGATTATGCAGTCAGTGGTGGCGTGGTACTGTAACACTGACGCGAGGAACGATTGCGGACCTGTCAGTCTGTCAGCATTTTGCACTACGTCGTATACTCCAGGTGAAACCAAATTCTCAGATCTGAAAGGCTATCATGTGTTATCTAAAAATCCATTGACTCAAACCCAAAATTAAAAACTTTTTGAGAAAATAGCTGAGATATGTGAACTACCCATTGTTCGGCTCGCGAGGCTGAACCCGAAGGCACGATATCTCGTGACCTATTGACGAATTTCAGGTTCACACTAATTTGCGCAATCGACTTCCTTGATGTTTTTTTTTTTTTTTTTTTTTTTTTTTTTTTTTTTAAACCCCAAAATCGACTCTAATTTGTTGCAATATCGCGCACCAAACGAAGGGGCAAGATATCGGCAAAATAACAGTTTCGGGTCCCTTACCGGGCCACATAGAGCGGGGGGGGGGGGTTTCTCGGGTCGTCAAATTTTTGGGCTCTCAAAAAAATTCTTAGTTGAGGAACATATGACCCAGATTTGATTACCTCAAAATGTCTTTCATATTTGCAGAAAATGTTGCATAAGCCGTCGACTAATTTCCGGCAGCCGGCGTATATCTGACGGCCTCCGGGCAGCGGTCTTCGGATTTCTAAATGCCCTAGGCAGTTTTTAATTATTAGGTTATTCAAGTAAACAAGGGTTAGGGTTGAGTTAGTAGGGTCTAGCGTTTAGCGCGCTGAGTTAGGGTTCTTTTGTTAGGTTCAGGGTTAAGAACTGTCGGGCATTTAGGAAACGAGACCCGTCCGGCTGCCGCCCGGGCATATACCCAGCGAAAAAACAACAAAAGATTTCGGTCAAAGTCGGTTACACACCCATGGTCGGTCAGTTTGGTTAGGGTTAGGGTTAGGGGGTTTTTAAACCGTAGGGGATTGTCAAATAGGATTTGGCCTAGGATTTCCCCTCCCAAAAATACAGCGGCACAGAAAAGGTTTACCCACTAACAGAATCCTAGCCGCCTTCGGACCTATAACACTGCCCACGCAGGAAAAGTCAAGACGAATCCTCAGAAAGCCAGAACGCGCTCCTAACTATTGTCAGGCTCGAAAATAGGCAATCCGCTGAAATGCCGAAAACGCTAAGCAATAGCCCACAAAACGCGATGAAAATAGCAGAGAAAGCAGTAACCCCCGCAAAAACCCGGCATGCGCCGGTAGGCCCAGCTAAACGCATGAAATAGCAGAAAAGCAGATAACCCAAAAAATCCCGGGCATCGCCGGGTAGCCCAGCTAGTACCATAATAGAGTTAATTATTACCTCCCCGCACGGAAGGTCCATTAATCGGTCTCGTGTAGTGTGTGTGTGTAGCCATGGCCGATCGATAGCGCGTTCGAGTCAGCGAGTGGCGATGTCAGCCAGCACGCACCAGTGAGCGGCGGAGTCACGCAGCAGGCCGAGTCAGGTAGCAGCCGCCACCAGCGAGCACAATACATGTTTACATGCTCGCGGAGTGTATGCACTCCTTCGTGAGTGCCCTCTGTCTAGTTAGCTATTGATTTACACCGGGTGATGGGTGGAGGTGTGAGGTAGTATAGGGCGTATATATACTGAGACGCACAAGCACTTTGGAACGTTTCAATAACAAATGATGTAGATAACACGAAATGTTATTACTACCAAGTTCTAATGTTTCTCCCTCTCTTTCGCTATTATTATGTTAATCAGTTTCCTGTAAATTCCGTTCAAATTCTCGCCTGCAACACACAATTTCATCGCACGCACGCCAATGTGCAAAAACAACAGAAATATAGAGGATATCTCTACCTTTCCGTTGTTTGTGCACAGCGGCATACGTGCGGTGGGATTGTGTTGAATAGCAAAAGAGCAGTTGAACGGAATTTACGTGGAATTGTTAGTCAATAGAGAACACACAAACATTGAGACTTTGGTAGTTCGTGTTTATGACCATCATTTTATGATGGTAAAACGTAGAATGGTGAAACGTTCACATTGCCTGTGCTGAGATCAGTATCAATGCGGCATCAAGAGATAACTCAATAAGATCAATAGAATCAATATCAAAAATCAAAGATCAAAAATTAAAGATCAATAAAATTAATATCAGAAATCAAAAATTATAGATCAATAAAATCAATATCAAAAATCAAAGATCAATAAGATCAAGAGATAATGATAGCTTGAAGTTGTAATGGGGTGTAATCAGTGTTATATGCTATTAGTTGTTGATTGTGATATGCAGGGTGATGATGCTCGATTAGAAGGCCGCGAGTATATAATTATGTTCCGTAATTCGATGTGTCATTGTTTGGTTATTACGTGTGATTACGATGTCGTACTGCCGTAAATATATTGTTCGAGTGTGGAGAGAGAGGTAGGGGAGATGGGAGACGACAGTGAGTAGGGGCGGAGACGAGAGAGAGAGAGAGAGGAGGGAGAGAGAGACGAGGCGAGAGGAGAGAGAGAGTACGTGACCAGAGGGAAGAGAGAGAGAGAGAGAGAGAGAGAGGAGCGAGAAAGAGAGAGAGAAAGAAAGAAAGAAAGAAAGAGAGAGAGAGAGAGAGAGAAAGAAGAAAGAAGAAAGAGAGAGAGGAGAGAGAAAGCTAAAAAACAGAAAAGAAAGAGAGAGAGAGAGCTCTGCTGCTGCTCTACTACTACTGATTCTGCAGCTAGCTATTACTTGCTGACTGCTGCTACGCTGCTACTACTTGCTGCACTTTTCGCTACTGCTCCTACCGCTAGCTGCTGAGTTGCTGCTGGTGGTGGTGATACTGCTGCTGCTACTGCTGTTACTGCTGCCTACATGCTACTGACTGCTACTGCGGCTCGTTGCTGGCGCCGCTGCTGCTGTTACTACTGTCCCCCTCCCTCTCCCCCTCTCTCTCCCCCTCTCTTACCCTTCCAGACATCCTAATCGCCAACAGCTGCATCCTATAATCTATATAGGTATCACAGATATCGTCTGGCTGGCTGGCTGGCTGGCTGGCGGGCTTCCTAACTAACGGGCTGGCTCACTGAAGCCATTATCGAAATTTGCATCTTTTCATCGTTAGCATGAAGTTTAGACGTGTACTAATAATTAACCATCCCCATGGAAACCTTACACACGCGCGGAGGACGTATTATCAGTGCTTTTCTCCTCCATAGTTGCTTGATTTCACTTGATTGGCAGCTCGCTTGATTTCACGCGAGAATATGAAATCGCGCAGGAACGCGTTAATTTGCGAAAATTCATTTTGAGCTTGAAAATGATATGATGATGTGATGTGAGCTTATAATTTTTGCTAAATTGAATTAATTCGATAATTTGATTGGCTAATTAGGTAATTAAACGTGATCTCGTCAGTAACTAATGTAGACACGGGATATGTGAATGGTTCAGTTAACAAACTAAAGAAGCGAGAAATAACCATCGAGAGTGAGAAAGACTAGAATGTATTCGTGAGTAATTACGGGCACACGCACGCACGCACGCAGTCACACGCATACGCACGCGCACGCACACGCGCACGCACATGCACACAAATATATAATCACAACAAACGAAGGGCTACAGTTATGTAACCCTTCTTCCCTTAGTTTCCATACATCTACTCACAGCGATTTCAGACAGCCTAGATATTATACTCTCAACCAAAGTCCAACCGCAGCGAGCCAAATACGCATCCAAATTCTTCCGCGTAAACTTCTCCCCGTAACTCACAGTAACTGCTTTGCGGAGCGCTAGATGGCAGCACGTACCTTGCAGGCTGTGACCCTGGCCGGAGAAGGCTACGGGGGCAACAGCGGCGGCGTGGTGGTGGTGGCTGCTGCCTGGATGGTTGAAGGGAACAGTGAACACGGACGGATCGTGCTGCACGTTATGTGCGCTCGTCTTCAACGCCGCTGCTATCTCATCTGAAACAACACAGACATCGTATGCTGAATCTCATTCCTGTAACAGGACAGCTATGATGCTATCTCATCTGTAACAAACACAGACATGGATAGCTATTTCATCTGTAACAGCACATACACAACGCCGCTGCCTATCTCATCTCAACAACACATACATTTGATGCTATCTCACCTGTAACAGCACAGACATGACTGCTATCTCATCTGTAAACAGCACAGACATGCATGCTATCTCATCACTGCAACAACTCAGACATGCAATGCTATCTCAGCTGCAACAACACAACATATGCTATCCATCTGTAACAACACAGACATGATGCTATCTCATCTGCAACAAACCACAGAATTGATGCATATTCTCATCTGCAACAACACAGACATGATGCTATCTCATCTGTAAACAGCACAGACATGATGCTATTATCTCTAACAACACAGACACACGCCGTTGCTATCTCCATCCGCAACAACACAGACAGGCATGTCCGGCTCATTCTCACTCCTCCCACCCTGTCACCACAGCACAGCGACATGATGCCTATCTTCCATCTTCTAACAACACAGAACATTGATGCTATCTCATCTCTAACAACACAGACTACACACCGCCTGCCTGCTTATTCCTCATTGAGTAACAACACAGGCCCATGATGCTATCTCCATCTGTAACAGCACAGACTGATGCTATCTCATCTCTAAACAACCGTTCATCTCTCGCACTCACTCCTCTCTCTCTCTCTCTCTCCTCTCTCTCTCTCTCTCTCCTCTCTCTCTCTCTCTCCCTCTCTCTATCTCTCTCTCTCCTCTCTCTCTCTTCTCTCTCTCTCTCTCTCTCTCTTTCTCGCATTAGATGACCGTCAGTGTTTTGCGTTAGAATTTTAGGCAGCATAAACATTACATTAATATCACAAACAAAGAAATCATTTAAACTAAATACAATTCGTATTTATTTACGAATATTTTTCTTATTACTGAGAGGGGCCAAGTGTCTGTGTGATGCAATCCAACCCTTCACTCTGCAGCAAGGAACTGCCGCAGCATCTCAAAATCGAACTTCTTTCCACCTGGATAAACAGTTTCGCGATTTCGGTGACAAATTATTTTCGAAAGATTCTCGCCCGGAAATCCGCTTATATCGATTGCGTCTCTTCTTGCGAAAAACTATCAGTAAGCCATTCGTTCGCGTTGCAAAGTGAAGGCATTTATCGGCCTCTATATTCGACGTCGATAGAGCTAACTACAGACGGACTGATCAGCGTGAGAGAGTGAACGTGATGCTCTCGTAATAAACGGCTTCTCTCTATCTCTCTCTCTCTCTCTCTTTCTCTATCTCTCTATTTCTCTCTCTCTCTCTCTCTCTCTCTCTCTCTCTTTCTCTCTCTCTTCTCGTCTCTCTTTCTTAATCTCTCTATTCCTCTCTCTCTCTCTCTCTCTCTCTCTCTCTCTCTCTCTCTCTCTTTCTCGCTCTTTCTCTGTCACTCCGCTTCTCTCTCTCTCTGTCGCTCCGCCTCTCTCTCTCTCTCTCTCTCTCTCTCTCTCTCTCTCTCGCCTCTCTCTCTCTCTTCTCTATCGCGCTCTCTCTTTTTCTCTCTCTCTCTCTCTCTCTCTTTCTCTCCTCTCTCTCTCTCTCCTATCGCGCTCTCTCTCTCTCTCTCTCTCTCTCTCCTCGCTCTCTCTCTCTCTCTCTATCGGCCGGCTCTTCTCTCTCTCTCTCTCTTCTCTCTCTCTCTCTCTCTCTCTCTCTCTCTCCTCGCCTCTCTCTTTCTATCTCTCTCTCCTCACGCGGTGTGTGTCTCTCTCTCTCTCTCTCTCTCTCTCTCGCCGTCTCTCTTTCTCCCTCTCTCTCTCCTCTCTCTCTATCACTCTCACCCCTTCTCTCTCTCTCTTTCTCCTATCTCTCTATTTCTCTCTCTCTCTCTCTCGCTTTCGCTATCTCGCTCTCTCTCTTCTCTCTCTCTCTCTCTCTCTCTCTCTCTATCTATCTGTCTCTCGCTCTCTCTTTCTATCTCACTCTCTCTCTATCTATCTCTATCTCTCTCGCTCTCGCTATCTCTCTTTCTCTTTCGCGTGCACGCAGTCTCTCTCTCCCCCGCTCGCTCTCTCTTCCTTCTATGAATCTCTTGCTCTCTCTCTTCTCTCTCTCTCTCTGCTCCTCTCCTCTCTCTCTCTCTCTCTCTCTTTGCTCTCCTCTCTCTCCCCTCTCTATCACCCTCCTCTCTCTCTCACTTTTCTCTCTCTCTCTCTCTCCTTCCGTCTCTCTTCGCTCTCTCTCTCACTCTCCCTCGGCACCTCGCTCTCCTTATCTATCTCTCCTCTCTCTCTCCTGTCTCTTTCTGCTTCTCTCTCTTCTCTCTTCTCTATCTCTTCCCCCTCTTCTCTTCCCCTCGCCCCCCCCCAATCCCTCTCTCACGCACCCTCCCTCCGCCCCCTCCCCGCTCACTCACCTCCCCTCCCACCTTTCCCTCCGTCTCTCTCTCTCGAACGGGTGATTTTGCATGACTGGCGGCAGAAGCAATCGTCTGCACCGAGGCGGGTTACACAGTAACGTCGCGCGGAAAAGCCCGCGGAAAATCGAGAGAAGATCATTTAGAATCGTCCGTCGATCAGCGAAGCGGAAAATGTATAAAAGTATTAGTAAAGTGATTACGTTATAATGCACATCATCTCAAAGAAAACATGACATTTTGTTGACGTTTCACGTTGAAAAGTTTGAGGAAATACGTGTCGCACATGCTTGAGAAACGCGACGGAAAAACGCGAGGCGGGAAGCAAATAAAGCCGAGCATCGATTCCATGCGCGTGCGTGCGCGCGTAAAACTGTCGGTTTAATAACCGTCTAATCTGTTTAATAACTGTTTAATAAAACTCTCGTATTTTTTATCGTTCACTCGTTATTCTAGATTTCTACAACAATACACATTATATTGTTAGAAGGTGTTCAACAATACACACTGTATTGCTGAAAGTGTATTGTTAGTTACCAGGATTATCTGGTTATTCTATATGTCTGTACTATGTTATTTATACTGTCTGGGTATGTTATTCTATATGTCTGTAGATGTTATTCTATATGTCTGTATATGTTATTCTATATGTCTGTATATGTTATTCCTATATGTCTGTAGATGTTTCTATATGTCTGTGTATGTTATTCTATATGTCCTGTATATGTTGGTCTATATCGTCTGTATATTGTTATGTCTATATGTCTGTATATGTTTATTTCTATATGTTCTGTAGATGTTATTCTATATGTCTGTGTATGTTATTCTATATGTCTGTATATGTTGTTCTATATGATCTGTATATGTTATTCTATTATCGTCTGTATATAGTTATTCTATATGTCCTGTATATGTTAATTACTATATGTCTGTATATGTTATTCTCTATAATGTCTGTATATGGTTGTTCTATATGTCTGTATATGTTATTCTATGATGTCTGTATATGTTATTCTATATGTCTTGTAGATGTTATTTTATATGTTGTATATGTTTATTCTATATGTCCTGTATATGTTATTCTATATGTCTTGTATATTTGTTAATTCTAATATGTCTGTATATGTTATTCTAGTATGTCTTATATTGGTTATTCTATATGTCTGTATATGTTATCTATTTGTCTGTGTATGTTAATCTATATGTCTGTACTATGTTATTTCTATATGTCTTGTATATGCTTGATTCTATATGTCCTGTATAGTTATTCTATATGTGGTTTGCTATATTGATTATTCCTATTAGGTTCTGTATATGTTATTCATATGTCTGTATTATGTTCATTCTAATATGGGTTCTGTATATGTTATTCTAATATGTCTGATATATTGTTATTCTATACTGTCGGTATATTTATTCTATATGTCTGTTATCGTTCTATTCTATATGTCTGTAATATGTTATTCTATATGTCTGTAATATGTTATTCATATATGTTGTGTATAGGTTATTTAAATGTCTGTATATGTTATTCTACTATGTCTCGTATATTGTTATTCTATATGTCGTATATGTTATTCTATTATGTCTTGATAATATGTTATTCTATAGTGTCTGTATATGTTTATTCTATATGTCTGCTATATGTTTATTCTATATGTCTTGTATCTGCGGTTATCCCTATTATGTCTGTATATGGTTATTCTATATGTGATGTATATGGTATTCTACTATGTCTGTATATTGTTAATTCTTATATCTGTATATGTTATTCTATATGTCTGTATATGTTATTCTATATGTCTGTATATGTTATTCTATGATGTCTGTATTATTTATTCATATGTCTGTATTTATTGTTTTCTATTTATGTCTGTATATGTTATTCTATATGTCTGTATATGTTATTCTATATGTCTGTATATGTTATTCTAATATGTCTGTACCTATTGTTATTCTATATGTCTGTCATTCTGGTTATTCATATTATGTCATGTAGTATGTTACTTCTATATAGTCTGATATATGTATATTCTATATGGTCTGTTATAGTATATTCTATATGTCTGTATAGGTTATTCTATATGTCTTGTATTATTTATTCTATCATGTCTGTATATGTTATTCTATCATGTTCATTTACTATGATTATTCTATATGTCTGTATATGTATTCTATATGTCTGTATCTTGTTATTCTATTATGTCTGTATATGTTATAGTCTATATGTCCTGTATATGTTTATTCTACTATGTCTGTATATGTTATTCTATACTGTCTGTATATGTTTTCTATATGTCTGTATATGTTATCTATATGTGTGTATTATGTTAATCTATGATGTCTTGTATATGTTATTCTATATGTTCTGTATATGTTATTCTATATGTCTGATAATATGTTATTCTATATGTCTGTATTCTGGTTATTCTATATTCGTATATGTTATTCTATATGTCTGTATATGTTATTCTATATGTCTGTATTATGTTATTCTATATGTCTGTATATGTTTCTATATGTCTGTATCTGGTTTCTATATGTTGTATATGTTATTTCTATATGTCTGTATATGTTATTCTATATGTCTGTATCTGTTATTCTATGAGTCTGTATATGTTATTCTATACCTGTCTGCCTACTTCTTGTTATTCTATAATGTCTGTATTGTATATTTAGATGTCTGTATATGTTATTCTATATGTCTGTATATGTTTTCTAATATGGTCTGTATAGTGTTATTCTAATGTTCTGTATATGTTATTCTATATGTCTGTATATGTTATTCTATATGTCTTGTATAATGTTATTCTATATGTCTGTATATGTCTATTCTATACTGTCTGTATTGTTATCTATATTCGTGTATATGTTATTCTATAGTCTGTGTATTCAATGGAGGCTGTCTGTGAGAGGGAGGCTTACGAGCTTATCGAGCGGTGCTGAACACTTTCTCCTCATCT
>NW_014578731.1:15196-17224 GCF_000485595.1 Priapulus caudatus
TTAAGCCCGTCGCACACGTGAATAATTTTACTCAAGTAAAATGATGCATGCGTCAAAATATCACGTGTGCGCCGGATTTTCGTTGAGTTTTCTGACGCATGCATCAAGAAACTCAATATCAAACATGATTGATAATTTTTGACTCATGCGTTAAAATACTCAACGTGTGCGCGCTGGCTGCGTAAATTTACTCAACACTGGTACTCACAGCGCATGCGTTTAAAACATTGTGCGCCCAGTATTCGCTGCGCACAGTCACGTGATCTGCATTACAACTCATAATTTGAGTAATTATACTGACGTGTGCGGCAGATGCTGAAAATATTTCGCGTAAGTATTTTGACGCATGCATCATTTTAATTGAGTCAAATTACTCACGTGTGCGCCGGGCTTACGCTAACGACGAGACAAAAATAAAAAAAGAGAAAGAAAGAACTTAATAAGAACCTAGTGAAGAAGAAGGCGTGTTAGAGGCTGCAGGCGGCGGCGCTGCTGCTGCTGCTGCTGCTGCTGCAGATAACTCACTCTCCTTCTGTTGGTCTAACCCCTTGAGGAACTCGTCGTCCGACTGGTCGTGTATGTCTGCCTTGAAGTTACTCCATACTGCCTTCTGCCTCTCCACCGCTGCCTCCACCTGCGGCCCCTGCGCCATGGCAACGGCGGCCATGTCTAAACAAACGCAAATCAGTTGATGTAAAATCCGTTTATGGAGTGGGCCGTGGATTGGCCAGTATTAGTTGTGGAAATATATTTCTGAGGAAGTAGGTACACATTACCCTAGGAAAGAGAAGAGGAAGAAGATGAAGGGAAAGAAGGAAAAAACAAGACAAAGAAGATCAAAAAGAAAATGAAGAAGAAGTCGAAGAAGATGAAGAAGGAAAAGAAAAAGAAAATAAAGAAGTAGAATAAGAAAAAAAAAAGAAAAAAAAAAGAGGAACAACAACAACAACATCATCAACAATGCCCCTCCTCCCTCCCCTCCTCCCCCGCGCGCACGCTCACCTTCTCCCTCCCCTCCTCCCCCGCGCACACGCTCACCTTCTCCCTCCCCTCCTCCCCCGCGCACACGCTCACCTTTTGAAGGATCTGGCCTCATCGTCACGGACAGCTTCTCCCCATGTTCGAGCGCGACCGGTTCGTTCTCCCTCCCTTCCTCCACGCGAAGC
Source organism: Priapulus caudatus (assembly GCF_000485595.1). Taxonomy (NCBI): domain Eukaryota; kingdom Metazoa; phylum Priapulida; class Priapulimorpha; order Priapulimorphida; family Priapulidae; genus Priapulus; species Priapulus caudatus. The sequence goes on from NW_014578731.1 coordinate 16,363, forward strand.
TCCTTGAGAGGGTAGCCACACCGGATCAGCTGCCTCTCCCGGGGGATGCCCAGCGCGTCGGCGATCTGCTGCTGCAGCTGCGCGAAGGTCGTAGTCAAGGTCAGGTTCAAGGTGACCTGGAAAACGCGAGCACGCACTTTTAGTTATTAACAGTTAGTATAGTTTTAGTAATGAAAGGGATACTAGACTCTAGAATTTTACTGCATACAACTGTACTTACTGTATAACTAAACAGGTATAGTATCTTCATGCAAAATTCATGGAAAAGGCAAGCATGCCTAATTTCAGTAATTGACAGTTATTGTATTTTAACAGCTTAGCACTATTGCATCTGTTAGATTTTATACTTCGTGGACGAAAGAATCGTTTTGAATACTACGTGTACTTGCATTTGAATGATTTTCAATGATGATTTATTTAATAATAACAACAATAATAATCATAAAAAATAGAATTACAGTAATAAACAGTATAACCAGTATGAACAGTAATAATGTAATAGAAAAACAATCAAGTACTACACATTAGGACAGTGACTGCCATCTATTCAACCTGATTTGCCTACTCAATCATTATGACCATGTATTTGTATTTGATATGTAATCGATGCCACTATAGTCTGTTATTATTATGTTATTGTTTATAACTCATAATGTATTTGTATTTGATCTGTAATCGATGCCACTATAGTCTGTTATTATTATGTATTGTTTATAACTCATAATGTACTTGTATTTGATATGTAATCGATGCCACTAGAGTCTGTTATTATTATGTATTGTTTATAACTCATAATGTACTTGTATTTGATCTGTAACCGATGCCACTACAGTCTGTTATTATTATGTTATTGTTTATAACT
>NW_014578731.1:17262-19190 GCF_000485595.1 Priapulus caudatus
TATTCAACCTGATTTGCCTACTCAATCATTATGACCACGTATTTGTATTTGATATGTAATCGATGCCACTACAGTCTGTTATTATTATGTATTGTTTATAACTCATAACGTACTTGTATTTGATCTGTAATCGATGCCACTACAGTCTGTTATTATTATGTATTGTTTATAACTCATAATGTATTTGTATTTGATCTGTAATCGATGCCACTACAGTCTGTTATTATTATGTATTGTTTTTAACACATAACATATTTGTATTTGATCTGTAATCGATGCCACTACGTTTTGTTATTATTATGTATTGTTTATAACTCATAACGTATTTGTATTTGATCTGTAATCGATGCCACTACAGTCTGTTATTATTACGTATTGTTTATAACAAATAATGTATTTGTATTTGATCTGTAATCGATGCCACTACAGTCTGTTATTATTACGTTATTGTTTATAGCTCATAATGTATTTGTATTTGATCTGTAATCACTACATTCCATGACGCGCTACCCAGACGCCGCTGCAGTCGCTAACCTGTCTGCTATCCATCGTGGACACACGAATCTTCTTAACGGTCCTAGGCTTGCTTGCCTGCCCCACGTTACTCTTGCCTACCTCCTCTTTCTTTGGCACTTGGGTTGGCAACTGTAAACAAGATCAAGCAGCTTACAACACCTTCTGAGATGCATACGCACGCACGCGCACGCACGCACGCATACGCACGCACGCGCACGCACGCACGCAAACGCACGCACGCGCATGCATGCACGCATACGCACGCACGTACGCACATGCACATGCACATGCATATAATACAGCAGCAATATGACTATATTAATCATTACATCATTTTAAATACAGACCATATAGTCTGTATAGTACTATATAATGTTTGCCAAAGTTTTTTGTTCGATTCTTCATATTTTCATTTGAAATTTTCTTTGATCAAAATTTGTTAGCCTGTGATCTAGATTTGATTTTATCCGATCTTTTCCTTACATTTTTATTTTAATTTATTTTCGTTTCAATTTTAATTCAATTTTTTACCTTTATCATAGATTTCATTTCATTTAATCGCGCACTTCTCACTCTACTTCCGCAATCGCCCCATACATTAAACGGGAGGCTCGTGGCGCTACCTGGTGGGCAGTATGCGCAGGAGCCGCGGCGGCGGGATCCGTGCGTTTCTTCGTGCTCGCCGTCGGCGTCGCAGCATGGCCGCCGCCGCTCGCTCGACTCTGCGTCTCGACGGCTCTCCGCTCAATGCGCGCCCTGATCGTGCGCTCTGTCTCGCTCACTCCTAGCTCCTCCTTGTGAAACGTCTGAAACGCAGCGCAAGCACGGTATTAGCCAGGAATGAGTGTTGTGGGAGTTCAGAAAAAATATTTGGGAGTGCAATTTTTGTGTGTGTCTCAGCCAAGACCGCCGTAGGTGATCACGGGGGGGCCTCCCACAGAAAATGTTAACTTTTTTCAAATTTTTAAATTAAAATGATTTTTTTTGACCGTGAAGTTTCAAAACTGACCGTGCAAATCATGTCTGCATGGCTCGCTGGCTAATACGTTGATGCTGCATGTGGTGATGTGGGGAACAGATTTTGTCTCGCATCCAGAAAACTCCTCTTCTCTGTCTGTCTATCTTGCTCTCTCGCTGTTCTCGCTCTCACGCTGTCTCCGTTTCTCTCTCTATCTCGCTCTCTCTCTCTATCTCATGCTCTCTCTCTCTATCTCCCCCACCCTCTCTCTATTAATCTAGATCTATCGCTATCTCTCTCTCTCTCCCTCTATCTCTCGCTATCTCTCCCCCCCTCTCTCTCTATTAATCTAGATCTATCGCTATCTCTCTATCTCTCCCTCTATCTCTCGCTATCTCTCCCCCCCTCTCTCTCTATTAATCTAGATCTATCTCTCCCTCTCTCTCTCTCTATA
>NW_014578731.1:22245-26004 GCF_000485595.1 Priapulus caudatus
TATGTGAAATATATTTTTTTATATATAACTTTAATTGAATATATTCAATAACAATAATATATTCTGCGTGTAAAATAAACTAGTTCTATGCATCGTAATAGTATATGAATATTAATTTCATAATAGTAGTTATATGAAATTCGGGTTGTTGTACGTTTTTATGAACATCCTAAAAGTTACGACGTGTTTCTGACAATGCTTTTGCATTATAATGATAATGTATCAGGTTTTGTCATAGTAGCAACTTTTGAGATGCCGACTTATGATGATGATGATGATGATGATAATGATGATGATGATTGTTGATGATAATGATGATGATGATGATAATGATTGTTGATGATGATGATGATTGTTGATGATGATGATGATGATGATGATGATGATGATGATGATGATGATGATTGTTGTTGATTTATGACAGAAGCTCCCCTTTCACCTTCTTGTTCCCGTCATGCTCCTCACCCCGCCTCCTCACTNCCCTCCTCCTCCTCCTCCTCCCTCACTCACCGATAGTGAGCGGTCGCCTCCTATGGTGCAGCACTGGTCAGAGTCAAACTCCACGTAGGAGTCTATGCTTGAGCTGGGCATTCCCCACGTCTTACTGATCACCCACCTGGGCAGGCGCGGCAAGCTCCTACCTGAAACAAGCGAGCATGCGAAACCACGATCAGCGGTGCGATGATGCAGACGAAGGTTGGATGTTTTGGGGCAAGGAAATTGTTGTTGTTGTTGCTGTTTTAGTGAGATGAAGACATGGGGTTTAAAGTAATTATTACGAGAGTTTTCCAGTGTTTTCACCACTTTCATGATACCTACCGTTATTGCTTGAGTAACAGCATTTGTCTAGAGTAACAATAAAATGTCTTAGAACCTTCGTATTCACAAAAACCTGCAATTTTCGAACTACTAGTTTGATAAACAATCGTTTGCTGTAATCTTGAAACAAGAGCCGGTAGTATGGACTAGCTAGTAGCGCCGCCGCCGCTCTGCCATAGACATAGTACAGTCTCTCTCAAATGCACTTGTTTTCAATTAATCACCGACAATTTACAAGTTTACCAATTCTGCCATTACCGCGATATAATAAAATGCATTGCTGTCACAATGTGTTCATATCCAATTTTCTATGCTATAACTGCATAAAATCTTAGTGTTTTTAATGTTGGTGTAATCAGTGATATTTCCGCTGTCAGGTGAGACTATATTCAGCTATATTTTTCTCGGATTGAGTGTTTCTGAGTAAAAATCTTGTAATAATCAGTTTAAAATTGTCACATTTCAAGGGAAAGGCAGCAATCATTGTTGTTGTGCGTATGCCTGCGATCGAGTACGTGTCTGTTTATCTCTGCGTGTGTGCGTCAGACCTGCCAACCTGTGATTCATGAAAATAGTAAGGATTTTCTTTTCTTGCAGCAGGTGGCCATTTTGTTTGTATGTTATGCGCGCAATGAATGATGGGACTAACTCTAGATCACGCGAGAACAACATGAACGTGTGATCCAATATGGCTGCGCCCACAATCGCCAGATATTTCTCGGCTCACAATGTAAAAAACATTAATTTTCACAAGTCGTAAAAAATCGTAAGTTTTTCAGTTTGATCGTACATTCGTAGAAACATCATGGAATTCGTGAGGAATACGAAAAAATCGTAAAGGGTTGGCAGGTCTGGTGCGTGCGTGTGTGCATGTGCGCGTGTATCAGTATGTGATATCTATATGAGATCTAGGAGATACCAGAAGTATCTACAACATGGAAAACAAACCTTTCACTCCTCAGGGTTACTTCTGAGGAGAAATTAGACGAAGGAGGTGATGGCCAGTTTGGGGGAAAAACGTGCATGATGGATTCAAAGGAAATAACGGAAAAGTGTAGACCCCGCGTCACAAGACTCAATAAACGCACATGGCAATCTAAATATGCCAGAAGCACGTGGTGATCTATTTATTTTTGGGTTGACACCAGACAATGGCAGGTAAATACAGGAAGATTTTCACAACGACAATGTTAAATTTGACAACGGCGGTGCGCCACTGTGCCTCTTATGTATAAGAAACTTGGCTCCTACGAACCTATGAGAAATAAGGACAACAAACCTTTCACTCCTACTAGGGATATGAAGTGGTTGCGAGCGCTGGAGCTCCACGCAATGCAGATCGGTTTGTTCATGACACCGCGCGTACGACACTCCTCTGGCTCCAGCAGTCCCGGCAGAAACACGCCTGGACGAATAAACCAGAGAGCATGCGTTGAACATAACAAGTGAGCTTGGGCTGAAAAATGCCTGTGCGAAAAAGAAGCGAGCGCGTGTTGAACGAAAACGTGCGAGTTTGCTCTGAAAACTTGAAAAACAATGAATGCACCACAAAACTACAGCATTCTGGGACATACACATAGTACCTGAATGCTCGCCTAAACTACAGCATTCTGGGAAAACGCGCAGTACCTGAATGCACCACAAAACTACAGCATTCTGGAACATACACATAGTACCTGAATGCTCGCCTAAACTACAGCATTCTGGGAAAACGCGCAGTACCTGAATGCACCACAAAACTACAGCATTCTGGGACATACACATAGTACCTGAATGCTCGCCTAAACTACAGCATTCTGGGAAAACGCGCAGTACCTGAATGCACCACAAAACTACAGCATTCTGGGAAATACGCGCAGTACTTCAATGCACCACAAAACCACAGCATTCTGGGATAAACGCGGAGTACCTGTATGCACCACAAAACCACAGCATTCTGGGATAAACGCGGAGTACCTGTATGCACCATAAAACTACAGCATTCTGGGATAAACGCGGAGTACCTGTATGCACTACAAAACCACAGCATTCTGGGATAAACGTGGAGTACCTGTATGCACCACAAAACCACAGCATTCTGGGATTAAGGAGGTGTACAACAGTAAGCCTCCGCAAATTGTTCACCGTTGCACTATATCGTCTCTAGAAAATGCCTTTTTCCGCATTTTTTTTCACAGAAATACGGCACTAGTGCAATAATTTGCATTATGCACTCAAGTTAGATGCCTCGTGGACGTCTAGAAAGCATTAGAAGTAAAATTGGTCTTGTTGTGTATTCGTGATATTCCGTCAGGTGGCGTAGCCACAGCGAGCGGTTGGTCATTTTTGTCTTTGAAATGTGATCCGACTACTTTGTAGAAATTTGCGTCATAGAGCTGGCAAAAGTTTCAAGCGGGGCATAGAGCATGAATCTGTTGTTATTTAACATGAATAAAGTGCATGTTGTGTAAGCGCAGTAACAGTGTGAGTATTTTTAATTAATTTCTGTTCGATGCTTATTCAGGCCTGCCGCCTATGGACGCCTTCTACTGTTGTTCACCTAAACACGGAGTACCTGTATGCACCACAAAACCACTGCATCCTGGGAAATAGACGCACTGCCTGACTACTGCATTCTGGGAAATACGTGCAGTACCTGACTACTGCATTCTGGGAAATACGCGCAGTACCTTACTACTGCATTCTGGGAAATACGCGCAGTACCCGAGTGCTCGCCGAGACTCTGCATTCCCTCGAGACTGTCAAGCAATATGATTGGTCGATGGAGCACGTTGGCGAGTCCGAATATGTGCGCGGTGCGCAGGCCGAGAGGCTCGCCATCTGGTGGCTGGAAGAACGGGTCGCATTCGGCGATGATGTCGCTCCACTCCGCCCCGCTGATGAAGTCTCTGAACTGCTCGCGATAACTACGAGAAATAAAAAATAAAAATAAAAATAAAA
>NW_014578731.1:26017-33356 GCF_000485595.1 Priapulus caudatus
AAAATCTAATCAATTCTAAGTTAGCCCATTTCTGACCTATCCTGAAAATTTTATGACAATCCGTCCATAACTTTTTCAGCTAAGCTGTACACAAACAAACCCACAAACCAACAAACACACGCCGGTTAAAACATAATCTCCTGCCAACCCCTTGGGATGGACAAAAGATATTAACAATAACGCATGTGCTTCTTTTGAAGATTCATGCGGTTGCACGTCTGCCAAATTTTCTTTGGACATTTGCTGAAAAAATACGGTAATTCCACGAGGCCATGCTCTGGAACAAACTAGTTAGTATAGCAAAATTTTCAGGGAGTCACACGGACTCCTGCATATGTCAAATCAGGGAGTCCGACAGTAAATCGGGAAGTATTTGACTCCGGACCCTGTACATACACACACATATGCACATCACATACGTACATTTATACATAGAGTCTCATACTCACATGCCCAGCTTCTCGGTGAAGTGTCGTTTCAGACTCATGCGCAGCGCATGCCAGAACAGCTCCCGCCCCACGAGCGCGCGCGACACCGCGTGAACGAGACAATGCCCATCGCCTGACGCATACACGGGAACCAGGTTCTCCTCCCCGCCGTCGGGGGCGCCACCGTCCTTGCCAGCGTCGTCGTCGCCGCGGTTGAATTTCCGTACGACGTCTAGTGTTGCCTGTAGGTAGCGTTGGCTGCCAGATACGTCACGGCCGTAGCTGCGTGAGGGGGGAGGGGGAGGGGGTAGAGGTGAGGTCAACGCATATTAATATAATACGGCATGTTTTATTATATACGTACGTATATCTTACTGATCTACGTGATCTTACTGTGCATTTAACGTTAAGAGAACTGTCTGACTGTCATGTCCGTTACACTGAAACTGCCCATATATATAATAACACACGCGCGTGCATGTGTGCACACTCCCATGCAGACACACTCACACTCACTCACACGCAGACATGCACGCATGCACACACACACACGCACGCACGCACGCTCACACGCACGCTCACACTCAGACATGCACGCACGCATACACGCACAATTACTGTAGCTATCAGTTAATAAATTAACGACCCCCCCACCCGCGCACACACTTACCCACGCACGTCCAAATGTTCCGGATTCAACAGGAACGCGCGATCGCCGAGCTTCGAACAATCGAACGTCTCCGCCGCTCCGCTGCCCCCCGCCGCCGACGGTGGCGCCATCTCTCGCAGCGGCCGCGCCCGCTTCGTCGTCCGGTCCATCCCGTACTCTGTGAGCAGTGGCGAGAGCAGCTTGCAGTAGTCGTTGGAGAGGCCGAGAACGCGGACGGCGTCGTCACGGCGACGGGCGCGCGCTCCCACCAGCAGCGCGTTCCTCAGCACGTTGTGCACAGCCACGCACCGATTGGTCACCTGCGAGGAGACAGACGCCATGTTGGTTTCGGGCGGAGGCGGAGACAAAGATTTTCCACTAAATTTTCCAAATATAATCGGTAGTAACCTTGAAATCAGAGCAATTGGCATTGATAAGACACCTGACTCTGTTGCATAAAAACTTTTGAATGTGATGAGAAGTGAATTCAAAGTGCCTAATAGACAATTAACTGTCTCATATATTATTAGCAGTAATGGATGTCAGAGTAGATTTCGCATAGTTCCCTACGTTTGACCTCATTAGGCCAATCAGCATACGCATTAACTAGCGAGGTAGATATTACAGGGAATGGACTGTGTTACAAACCTGACTGGCAGTAGCAAGTACAATGTCTAATTCTCCAACACGTTTCAGGTAGAAAAAAAACGCGATTTTTAGATACGTTGAACGTTCACAGATGTTACAATAAATTTTGGTTAAGGGAATTCATTTATCGTTACAGGTCATTGCTATTGAACAAGGCTTTTTTATCATTAAAGCCTTCCTGTTGCCAAACAGGTCTTTTTTTATCAGTAAACCCTTCCTTTAACGAGTTAGGGCTACTTTATTTGTCAGGACATTTTACGTTTGTTATTTTACTGGGACGACGCGACCGCCGGCACCGCCGTTGACGACAGACGCACCTCCTCCACGTCCACCAGGGCGCGCTGCTGGTGCCTCTGTCCGCACTCGGTGCATTCCACGCTCGCCTCGTGCGCAGGAAAGAACAGCAACGTCTTGCACTTGTCGTCCGGGCAACGTCCCCTCAGCAGATGATAGGGGTTCGTGTTGTCGCCTGCCCGCTTCTGTTCCTGATCCGAACCAGCCATCGCACCTCCGCTATATCTGAAGAGAAATAATTTTTTTAATAAAATGATTTTTTTTTTAGTAATTACATTAATTATTATATAGTTGTTACTCGCAATTACGGTTGTTACTAACGCAGTTTCTTCTTCGTTCCATTCATTTTGGTTAACTTTGTCTTTCTCCCAGTGAGATATTTATCTATCTGACTTTTTTAGTTACTGTGAGCTATGAGTATAGTAATTGACTAACTGGATTCTATTCATTTCTATAAAGTGCAATGCAAAAAAACATGTAAGGCAGTGTTGTACCTCAAATCCGGGTGCAAAATAATAAGTTAGTACAGTAGGACGAGGGTCTGAACCCGGAGGCGTAGCTCACCGCGTAGACACACAAACAAACAAACTCATTAGCGTTTGCCACTACTGGAGTACTGCCAGTCTTAGAATGTACAACTTTCAACAGGTCATACAATCCATGCAATCTAGGACGTTCGCCGCCTTTTGTGCGTGAAACGATACCCTCCGAAGCGGCTACTTAACACCGAACGGATCACGTTCTCACGTATCAAAACTACCCACGGACATTTTTTACCTTACCCGGACAATTACCCACCCGGGACGATTACCCACCAGGCAATACCCCTGACAATTACCACAGACAATTCCCGACGATTACCCACCGGACGATTACCCACCAGACATCAGCCACACAGGACATTACCCACCAGGACAATACCACACTAGACAACTACCGCCGACAATTACCACCCGACACTCCCCACCCGGACAATTACCCACCCGACAATCACCACACTGGCCGACACCACCCACGGACGGACGATTACCACACAGACAATTACTCACTAGGACACACCCCCCGCAATTATCCACCGGACAATACCACCAGACAAATGTACCACCAGACGATTACCCCCACCCAACGAGAACAATTACCCACCAAGGAAGATTACCCCCGCAAACCCCATCGGTGACGATACCCCCAGAAAGAATTACCCCACGACAATTACCCACTAGACAACTACCACAGACAATTACCCCACCAGACAATTACCACCTGGACAATTACGCCGGACCATTACCCACCAGGACAATTACCCCCCGACAAAAATTTACCCGGGCACATTAACCACTGGACAATTACCCCCCTCGGAACGGCGGGGTCGACCATACCCCGACAATTACCCCCGACAATTACCCCGGAAATATTACCCACCAGACAATTTACACCCCGCAATTTAAAAAAACGCCCACCAGACAATTACACCCGACAATTACCCCACCAGAAAGATACCCACCAGGAGATTACCCACCAGACAATTACCTCCACCAGACAATTCCCCGCCACTAGACATACTACCATAGAAACCCCGACCAAAATTAACCCACCCGGCAATTACCCTCAGTTACCCACCCAAGGACAATTACCACCTGGACAATAACCTCACAGGACCAATTAACCACCGAACAATTACTTCCCGACAAATTACCCCCGGACAATTACACCACTAGGTAGATAATAGATAGATAGACTAACAGAAATTAACGATAGACACAGATAGATAAAGAGAATAAGAGATTATGAGCCATAGATAGATAGAGTAGATAGATAGATGGGACTAGATAGATAGACTGAAGGAATAGATATAGTATAGAATGCAACTAGGTAGATAGACGAATAGATAGATACGACACAGATAGAGATAGATAGATAAGGATAGAGTACAGAATACAATACGATAGATAGATAGATAAATAGATAGAAGACTCACCACCAGATAAATGGATAGATAGATAGATAGAAGATAGCATAGATACGATAAGATTTACCACGATGGATGGATAAATAGATAAATGATCTTTGAGATAGATAACTAGATATTATAGATAGATAAGACCGGACATCCCCCGGACACATTACCACACCAGGACACTTAGCCCCCCACTTCCTCCCGGGCCCATTCCCGCACCCCGCCGTCCCCACCAGCCAGCTCCACCAGCCGATTCACCCACAGCAGATTACCGCACCGAGATTCCCCACGGCCCTTACCACAATTCCATCAGGCTTCCCCACCAGCAATTCCCGCCCGGCCACTACCACCCGGCGATTACCCCCCACCAGCCACGCTACCCGACACGATTACCCGGACCCTTACCCCCAGACAACTTACCTGTCCACGCAGGACAACTTACCCCCCCCACCAAAGACAATCCCGCGACGAATTACCACCAGGACAATAACCCACTGGACCTTAACCCACCGACCACATTACCCCCCGGACATTACACACCGGACAATTACCACCAGAACATTACCCCCAGGAAATTACCCACCAGGAGACATTACGTCACCTCGGACGATTACCCCAGCCAGGACAACTACCCACTGACATTACATAGATAGCACACCTGAGGAAAGATAGATAGATAGATAGATAGATAGAATTAATTGATAGATAGAGAGAGAAGAAGAGAAGAGAGAAGAGAGAGAGCAGAATAACAGAGAGAGAGAGAGAGAGAGAGAGAGAGCAGAGAGAGAGAGACGTGAAATGCCATGCAGTACAACCAGAAGAAAAAAAGAGAAGCGAAAGAGAGAGAGGGGGAGAGCGAAAGAGAAAAAACGAAAGAGAGAGATGAGCAATAAGAGTCGCAGTGAAAGAGAGAGAAAGAAACGAAACGAACAGAGGACGAGAAACGTAGAGAGAGAGAGAAGAAGAAAGGAGACGAGAGAGAGACAGTGTATCGTTTCTTTCAACACAAAAAGCGTATCGAATCAAAAAAACACGACTTCACTATAGTTTCTCACCTAAAAAACACACTCCTCGACAAACATAATATAACCTCCTAAAGTTGCATTCGTACTATAAATACTTTAATCGTTGCTTTCCTGTACTACTCTCCCGGGCGTCTTTCTCCTTTTAAATCAGCGCACCTCATGGGATTGCTCAGGTATAATCCGCCATAACCCAACGTGTCACTCCCCCACACGGCCCATTACCCCCAGACTTACCAACACCGAAGTACATTTGTCTGTCACCAACTTCCCTGTGTTCATCCAGAGTGACCCTCAGTGAGAACAATTGCTGACCTCCAGAGATCGGTGGACGTAATTAAATCGCTCAGGCAAGTCATGCTAACGCTGAGGCTCCGCCTAGCTGTCAACAGTGAACATCTTTCTCGTCGGCACTCCATTAATTCTATCACTCGCCTCCCCCGCCGCGTGCTCCTCTTTCTCGTCCTCTCTCTCCATCATCTTATCTTGTTCTCTCTCTCTCCTCTCTCTCTCTCCTCGTCTCTCAACACGACCTACAGGCCCACACAAACCGTCATATCATGCTTCCATTCGGACGCCCTTCCACACTCGCTGAATCCCTGGCGAATATTTTTGCCCTTTCATATCTATCGCGCATCTATCTTACCCGCCCTCACACCGCTCTGCATCTATCGGCCCCACACACACACACACACACAAGCATCAGACCACATCACTACCAAACACCAACAGCGCGCATCAGGCACACCCCGCCGGCGTGCCGCACGCGCCCACACGACACCACCCCCATCATCACCCCAACGTAATTGTTAGCTCGACCACTTTGTCCGAGGTCCGCTGCATACCAATCAGACCATCACACTCCAATCCACTATTCACATTCACTATAACACCCACATGCCACCCAGCTCCCGATCACCTGGCCCGTGCCGCGTCGCGTTCTTCTCTCCCGTGTTGTTCCTTGTTCTTGCTCCACGTACTTTATTTTCTCATCCCGGGACTCGCGCTCTTGCCACTTCGCATCCACTAGCCACCCACACCCTCGCCTACCTCCGACCGCAGCCCCGCCCACCACACCTTTTTCCCCGTTTCCGGTACCTCTACATATCACACACACGAGCATCAACATCACACCACACACCCACAGCACACCACCACAAATTTCACACAAACACACACACTCGCGATCACAAGACGTCCATCGGGCCTTCCCCCTCCCCGTTTAAGCGTCACTCCGCGTTCGCTCTTACTCGCAAGGTCGCTCGAGTTCCCGCCCACACCGAAGTACTTCTCCTCGTCGCCCCGACTAACGAACAACGCTTCCACACACTTTGCTGACTTGCTCTCGATGCCGCTCCTCGAGTCCAAACTCCATCCCCTTCAACCATCCCTATACCCTTGCGTAACTTCAGCATCGTCAAGAATATACTCTCCGCATGTGTAAGGCGTGAGTTGTATTACTCACACATCAGCCAGTGCCTACACTCTGCACCGGCCTCACACCCGAGAATGCACCGTAGTCGATGCCAATGCGCCACATAATGTACTCACATCCAGGCTCATGATCTCGGAACCCGAGCCCACGCTGTCCATCGTAGCACTCCACTCTCTCGCCGACCAACGACCCCCGGACGCACTAGTTATATTTAATCACCAATCCGGTTATAAATTCAGTGACTATCCTAAGATCGAGGTATCGCATCCCTTGCTTTAGTACGCGGACTACCCCCCCGTGTGCCAACCATCCCGCTCTATAATTCCATTCGTTGTGTCGCTAACAATTCCTACAAGCTCAACTCCTACTACTGGTTATCTCTAAGTTTTAGCGGAGATACTATGTATCTAGAGCGAGGCATCTCTAGTTTTCACACATCTCTCACTATAATACCTTGTTATTCGTCTCCCCCTTAACATATGAGTCTTCTAACCTACACCACTCATTACTAGTGATATATACTATACCTTAGTCCACGCGCATACATCAATAGCAACTTCGCGCGCGTAGCATGTCATACAATTCGCGCCGTGCACTCAATCCGACGCAAAACCACACCAACGACCACCAGCGTGGTGGAGCCGTTCGTTCTCCACCACTGACCACCGAGCAGCAATCATACGCCCCGACAACGGCCGTTTGTACTAACATCCACATATCTATCCCACGCCCTCCCCTAAATGTATTGCCAGCCAGCCACCACTTTACCCCGGCACGGGCAGAATTTCCCTTCCTTGGACTTACATGTAGCAGGTAGCATCCATTGAGTCCACTGCAGTGGATTGTCCGACTGGTGGGTATTGTCCCCCACGGGGTACATGTCCTGGTGGGTCATTGTCCCTGGGTGCT
>NW_014578731.1:33381-35633 GCF_000485595.1 Priapulus caudatus
GTCCTGGTGGGTAATTGTCCTGGTGAGTAATTGTCCAAGGGTAATTGTCCTGGTGGGTAATTGTCCTGGTGAGTAATTGTCCGGGGGTAGTTGTCCTGGTGGGTAATTGTCCTGGTGGGTAATTGTCTGGGTGGTTAATTGTCCGGGTGGGTAATCGTCCGGGTGGGTAATTGTCCTGGTGGGTAATTGTCCGGGGGGTAATTGTCTAGGGGGTAGTTGTCCTAGAATCGACTCTCTATACAAATTCTACAGGTTATGTCGATCGCTCGAAAAGTGGTTAAGTTTTCAACTATAACAGTTGGAAGCAAACTTTTGTGTTTATCCGAGGGCCGTGCTAACCCTAACCCGGATCATAACCCTAATCCTAACACTAGTGCTGCCACGTTGCGAGACTGTCACTCCACGCCCGGGGGATAGCAACACCCCTCCCGATGCCCTTGTCACAAGCTCGATATACATGCAGCGAACCGTCGATCGTGTACCAGTCTATGTTTACGTCAGTGCACGTACTCGTTCCGAGCAGTGGTTCCGAGGCCCTTGTCAGAAGCTCGATATATATGCAGCCTGCGGAGTTTGGGGTCGGTACCAGTCTATAACCTTTTTGCACATAATAAGCCACTTCGTAGTTACGCATTGAGCATGCGCGGGATTCTGGCGTGAAATTTTTCCAAAAGGTCAATTGTACATAAAACCGCTCGCTGGGTCTCCGTGACGTGTGATAGCATATTAGCAAGTGGAACCGTACGTACTGTATTTGTCCAAGTTTGAAATAAAATCACATTGAACTAAGATTTGCCCAATATAGAATGTGTGTAAACTTCATTTATACATGCAGAACAAATACATGTTATTTGTTCAATTTTGTTGTCTGTTACTAAGTTGATAAATGGAAAAATGCTTGGTTATAATTGAGATTATGTCTTTTAGGTATAGGCATAAATGTTTATAAAAGACCCATGGAATGATTTCAGCACTAATTATGCCAATAACGTAAAGATGCATGTGTGAACAATTTTCGAGTTTACCTAGTTGTAGTTGTAGTAGCTATTTTTACACTAGCTCCAAGAAACGGTATTGCTAGGGTTAGAATACCGTATACTGTAGTTATATAGTTATATAGTAACTATATACTGTAGTTATTATAGCTATAGTATAGCTTATATACTTATATATTATACTATTAAGTATTATACTTATAGCTATACGTTAGACGTTAGTCACACAGCCTGGTCGGGATAGTTTACGACATACACAAACTGTGCGTTTTTTGGTACAAATTCGAACCGCTACTTTTACTACTCTACGTTTACTTCTATACTTGCAATTATCTCCTTTGTCTCTAATACCATGTGCTTGTGTGTCTGCTCTCTGCTGCTCGAAGCTTTTGGCATAGAAGATGACGCATCAGTCACTTTGAGTCAGTTATTTAGTGAGTGAATTGCAATTTCTGTTTCGTGTTTACGTTTGTCAAGTACAAGTTTATTCCGTCCAACTCCGCGCGGTGGCGCTGTGTAGATGAACAAGAGAGCAGTTTACCTTTAATAATGGCAGAGCAAAGTACGAAGAGGAACCCCAAGAAGGGAATCTTAAAAAGTTCGTCGAGTTTCGACGGAAATGATTCGTTTAAAAGGTGCGTAGCGTTTAGCTAAGCCCATTCTGTCGAATGGCTATTTTAGTTTTTGTAGTGCCGTCCTGTTAAAAATCTATGGTAGGTAAATAATCAGTGCTTCCGAATCCTTGCATTTCTTGCCTTCGCTTGCTGTGCCAGGATAGGTATGTAGAATCGTAGATAGTGTGTACGTCTCTGCGAGAGTGGAAGGATAGTCCAACGATGATGTGTGTCTGATTTTGTTCCGGGTTAACGCACCTATTGTTATTTCGCTGAGAAGTTCCTGCGTGTCTTTCACGCTTCATGCGATCTGGCAAATACTGAAATAGGATTGCAGTAGCCTATTGTGACTGAAATCTAACGCAATCATGTTTGGAATTTTAGAATTTCAGTGTTATTGCTTTTCAAATTCAAATTCTAATCCAATTACTTTTATTTTTAATTTGCTTTACCAACGACATAGCTCTAGTAACTATAGCCCGCGTACGGATGCCGCAGGGCTATAGGCTCTTCTATTACGGATACACGGGACCAACTTAGTCACGCTTACTCGCGGCTATAAAACGTCTGTTGTAGGCAATTAGTGCCTCTTATCCGAAGTGAATATTTCTTAAGTTATATCCGCTACTAAAATTTAATCTCT
>NW_014578731.1:37405-40656 GCF_000485595.1 Priapulus caudatus
TTGTGTTATTGTACACTTCTGTTAATACATGTGTTATTGTACACTTCTGTTAATACATTGTGTTATTGTACACTTCTGTTAATACATGTGTTATTGTACACTTCTGTTAATACATGTGTTATTGTACACTCCTGATAATACATGTGTTATTGTACACTCCTGATAATACATGTGTTATTGTACACTCCTGTTTATACATGTGTTATTGTACTCTCCTGATAATACATGTGTTATTGTACACTCCTGATAATACATGTGTTATTGTACACGTACGTACGTACATTACAACGAGAGCTAATACAATAGGTATATTAATAGGTATATACTATATTAGGTATTAGGTATATTAGGTATTAGGCTTAGATACGTATTGTTAGCTCCTGATATTATATACACTCTCCGTATGTACAGCGTTGTTGTTATCGTTGTTTTTGCGTGTTTACAACTCCCTAAAGCCTAGGACACACTGCGCGATTTTCAACGCTGGCCGCTTGCGATCGATAAATACGGTGCCGGGTCTGCGCGGTGTGTCCGGTCTCACGGCAGCGTATTTCGCTCGCGATCCCAGGAAAGATCCGGCCGGCTCGATCGCATGAAAAATCGCGTAGTGTGTCCAGTGAGTCGCGGTCGGTTTTCGAGTCGGCCGGCCGAGTCGCCCGATTCAAACATGTTTGATAATTATTTGAGCCGGCCGGCTGCAATCGCCTATAGTGTGCCCGCGGGTCTGCGATTGAGCCGGCCGATTGTACAATTCATCAGCCAATCAGCGTGCTGAAAATCCACAGAGTCGCCCGACTCAGTCGCGTAGTGTGTCCACAGAGTCGCCCGACTGAGCCGGCCGGCTCGATCGCATGAAAAATCGCGTAGTGTGTCCACAGAGTCGCCCGACTGAGCCGGCCGGCTCGATCGCATGACAAATCGCGTAGTGTGTGTTACCGCGGTCTCACCGTCTAACACCACAGGCACTTGGAGCGTTTCAATAAAATATAATGCTAAATAAATACGATATCGATTTACTACCAAAGTCTTAATATGTCTCTATATATATGTGTGTCAGTGTGCGGCTGCATGCGCGCGGTGTACATGTGTGTTGCAGAGGAGCATATGCAGTTTGCACGGCATTTACAGGAAATTGTCGGCAATAATAAATAGGCGAAAGAGAGTAGAGAAACATTAAGACTTTGGTAGTAAATAGATTACGTATATTTATTTAGCATTATATTTTATTGAAACGCTCCAAGTGCCTGTGGTGTAACACGCGTAGTCTGTTACAGCGTGTTGGCCTGCGACTGCCCGCCCCCGCCACACTAAGGCCAAAACAAAATATATGTGTGGAACCTTACCGTTACATGCCGAAAAAAATAGGGTAGGTAGGTAGGGAAAACATTTTATTTTCTTGAAATATTTTATTTACGAACCATGTCCGAAGGATGTGCGTTGTGCCTTTTGAAGCAAGAACTGACCAATTAATATTTATTTTTTTTAATTTTTTTTTTACTTTAAAAGAAAATTGACAATAAAGTGTTTATAGGGTCGCTGGGAAGAAATAGGGTCGGTCGGGAAACCGTAACCACACCTATATTTTGTTTTGGCCTAACTACAATTCACCTGATTTCCCCACAGACTACGGATTACCTATTATCTATTGCGATCGGAAACAACGAGAGTATCGAGTGAATCAGTCATATCAATGTTCCTTCAAAATGCCTATTAAAAGTTTTGCCTATCTTGCCTTTATATCAACAATATTTACGAATTTCCTATCTAGTTTTTCCTTAGTGACTAGGCCACAATTAAAAAAATATTTGTTTGCCATCACCCGACCCAGGCTGAAAAGTTTGGGTAGGTCGGTAGGCTTGTCATTTTTTTGAGGGTGGGTCTTTTTACAAATTCAGCATGGTGTCTACTAGCTCTAGTACTATAGCCCGCGTTCATTAACTGCCGCAGGTTATAATAACTGCCTCATAACTGCCACAGGTTATCATAACTGCCACAGGCAGTTAATGAACGCGGGCTATAGTACTAGAGCTCATAGGGTCTATGTCCCCCAGGGTACTGCCGGAACGTACCCTGGGTACGGTCCGTTATACCGGAACGTACCCTGGTCACTATTGTCTTACTAGGTGTCTACTAACCCGACCAGGCTGTGTGACTATAACGTCAATATACATGCGGGTATAATCAACGACTAACGTCAATATACGGGTATTCTAACCCTAGCAATACCGTTTCTTGGAGCTAGCTAGGTGTCTACATGATCGGGTGTGGATGTGTGGATATACCTTTTATGTTGAATGTTTGTTTTGCTTGGTACATATAATGTATTGCCTACAGATTTATATAATGTACAGTGATACAATTTGTATAAAAAAAAAGAATGGGAAAGATCAATAAAAATGTTTGAGTCGGCGCCTTTTTGGCGGGTCGGTCGGGTGAGGGCAAACAAACAATATTTTTATTACGGTCCTATTAAGAAGTAAATCATGCTCCAGCAATTCCTGTCAAACAAGTAGAACTCCACTGATAGCAATGAAATACTGAACTACTACGAGTACTACGAGTATGCATGCCTAATAAACACAAAGCTAATACTTTTATTAATAAAGGAATAAATTGAAAGATTCCTAAATTGAACAACATTAAGGGCCTGTTCAAACTGGTAAGGGCCTGTTCAATTTCTCTAAGGGCCTGTTTAAAATTTTGGGTGGGCCTGTTCACAGTTTGGCTAATTTCATGCCCTGGGAGTGCATCCGCTTCCGTCGACGAAAAGTCGAGTAAACATTGACGACAGAGGGTGCGTAAATATGGGAGGACCGGTCAGATGTCGATGACTCGTACTTTCGCATTGATTCCCAGGGTTGCAGTCGCGGAGGCTATTGCACATGCGGCCCAGATATCGTTGTGGGTTATAACTTATAACCGTACAAGTTTGCTATATAGCTGTTTACTCGTGTACCCTACCCTCTCTCTCTCTCTCACCTCAGGCAGTTACGAGTACGTTAACGTGTTAACTGTTGATGTAAATGTAATAACACTAACAGGTTGCAACTTGCTGCGTTAGCCTAGACGTGATGGGCGGCCATGATGCCGAGGCTCCCCGAGGATTGACACTTTGTGTCTTCCAATCACAGTCTACGCCGCACCTCTCTATTATAACTTCTAGACTAGGTATAATTCCATTAGAGCATGGAATCGCCGATCTCAGAAGCTAGGGCATTCTGCTAGGCTAGAACGGTTTCCTACGATAGAGT
>NW_014578731.1:42018-45151 GCF_000485595.1 Priapulus caudatus
CCATAGATAGTGTTTGGGATACCATAGATAGTATCATAGTATATAAGATAGCCGAGCCGGTTTATAGTTAGTGTTAGGGTTGGGGTTAGGGTAAAGGTTAGGGTTTTTGCATCATTCTTTGATATACGGAAAGTCTGATGCGGAAGTTGATATGCGTAGTATGGAATATGTGTAGGGTTAAGGTTAGGGTTTTTGCATCATTCTTTGATATACGGAAAGTCTGATGCGGAAGTTGATATGCATAGTATGGAATATGACCATGCGCAACCACCAGCACCATCAGCAGGCTGTATGCATTCAGCCGAGTTCGTGCGTGACGTCAGTGTACGACACGAGCATACTTTGGTTCATGGAAACATGCAGACCCTGCCAGTGAAGCCATATTGAAATAGCACATGATGAGATGGTGCTCGCTGATTGGTCGGAAGAGAATTTGTCATTGCAAGTCGCTGTCTACCCGCACACATGCGATTTCGAAGCGATTTCGGGGTGACGAGTTGCTGAAAATCAAACATGTTTGATTTCTTGCGACCAGAATCGCCGTTGCACGGTCACCGTGCCACGTTCCCGCAGACCTAGTGATTTCTCATGCGACTCGGCTGCGATTCTAGAATCGCAGCCGAGTCCCATGAACAAGTCGCAAGTCTGCGCGGGGCTTATAAGCAGATGATTCGTACACCTAACAACCATCCTGTAATTAGAACTTTAATATTAGCATTGAGAACAATGAGAACAGTGTAGAATGTGAAAATGTAGACAGTGAGAACATGAGAACATGAGAACATTATTGCTGCGTTCTCACGAGGATTTCAGTTCCGTACTTGAGCGTTCACACGGTAAAAATATACGCGGCTTATTCAGTACCGTACTGAAATGCGCGGCTTACTTGGCGCGGAATCACATTCCGCGCTAAGCAAGCCGCGTATATTCGGCACCACGCTGGCCGCGTATTGTCTGTCGTGTGAACCCATTCGAATTGCGAAACTGTAGTGCGCTTACCTAGACTGGTACCCGTTCGCTACACGACGTTAGTGTAGCGTGTGGAACTGTCGACCAGTCTATATTATACCTAGCTAGCTAAGCCTCGAATCTCGTGTATCTCGTGTGAACGCTCCGGGTTGACTTGTGTTAGCGGTATTTCAGCCGAATTCAGCACCAACTAAGTACGGAACCAGCGAGGCCGTGTATACGTGTGAACGCAGCTGAGTAATGGGAACATGAATGGGAACATGAATAACGCTGTAATGAGAACATGAGACATAATGAGAACATGTAGAACAACGAGCATTGTCCTACTCGCCTGAGTGATGTGCCTGCTAATAATATTTCGTCCAGGCCGAGTGAGTTTGCGCAATACTGGGCCAATTAAAACTGTCAAGTTTAATTTTGTTCCTAGCTTATGTTCCGAGGGATGTGTAATTAGCAGCAGCAAGGATAATTTCATCAACGTCGTGGCAGCAACGTAAGTAGTAAGGCAATATAGGGAGTGTGCGTGCACGTGTGCGTGTGTGTGTGCGTGCACGTGTGTGTGTGTGTGAAGTGGGTGGGCATATGTTTCCATGAACCAAAGTCTGCTCGTGACGTCAGTGTACGTCAGTGTGACGTCAGTGGCTATCTATACACCATAGATAGTGTTTGGGATACCATAGATAGTATCATAGTATATAAGATAGCCGAGCCGGTTTATAGTTAGTGTTAGTGTTAGGGTTGGGGTTAGGGTAAAGGTTAGGGTTTTTGCATCATTCTTTGATATGCGGAAAGTCTGATGCGGAAGTTGATATGCGTAGTATGGAATATGACCATGCGCAACCACCAGCACCATCAGCAGGCTGTATGCATTCAGCCGAGTTCGTGCGTGACGTCAGTGTACGTCACGAGCATACTTTGGCTCATGGAAACATATGCCGACCCTGCCAGTGGTGAGCGTAGCCATATTGAAATATCACGTGATGAGATGGTGCTCGCTGATTGGTCGGACGAGAATTTGTCATCGTTCCAAGTCGCCGCCTACCTGCACACATGCGATTTGGAAGCGATTTCGGAGCATCGAGTTGCTGAAAATCAAACATGTTTGATTTCTTGCGATCAGAATCGCAGTTGCACGGTCACCGTGCCACGTTCCCGCAGAATCGCATTCCTAGAATCGCAGCCGAGTCGCATGAACAAGTCGCAAGTCTGCGCGGGGCTTAAGCAGATGATTCGTACACCTAACAACCATGGTCCTGTAATTAGAACTTATTAGCATTGAGAACAATGAGAACAATGTAGAATGTGAGAAAGTAGACAGTGAGAACATGAGAACATGAGAACATGTGACATTATTGCTGCGTTCACACGAGGATTTCAGTTCCGTACTTGAGCGTTCACACGGTAAAAATATACGCTGCTTATTCAGTACCGTACTGAAATACGCGGCTTACTTAGCGCGGAATCACATTCCGCGCTAAGCAAGCCGCGTATATTCGGCACCACGCTGGCCGCGTATTGTCTGTCGTGTGAACGCATTCTAATTGCGAAACTGTAGCGCGCTTACCTAGACTGGTACCCGTTCGCTACACGATGTTAGTGTAGCGTGTGGAACTGTCGACCGGGTACCAGTCTATATTATACCTAGCTATAGCTAAGCCTCGAATCTCGTGTATCTCGTGTGAACGCTCCGGGTTGTGTTAGCGGAGTATTTCAGCCGAATTCAGCACCAGCTAAGTACGGAACCAGCGAGGCCGTGTATACGGCCTGTGAACGCAGCTGAGTAATGAGAACATGAATGGGAACATGAATAACGCTGTAATGAGAACATGAGACATAATGAGAACATGTAGAACAACGAGCGTTGTCCTACTCGCCTGAGTGATGTGCCTGCTAATAATATTTCGTTCAGGCCGAGTGAGTTTGCGCAATACTGGGCCAATTAAAACTGTCAAGTTTAATTTTGTTCCTAGCTTATGTTCCGAGGGATGTGTAATTAGCAGCAGCAAGGGATCAATTTTCATCAACAGTCGTGGCAGCAAAGTAACGTAGTAGGCAATATAGGGAGTGTGCGTGCACGTGTGGCGTGTGTGTGTGCGTGACGTGTGTGTGTGTGTGTGTGGTGGTGTGTGTGTGTGTGTTGCGTGCATCTCTCTCAACTACATAC
>NW_014578731.1:50578-54016 GCF_000485595.1 Priapulus caudatus
AGGAGAGAGAGAGAGAAGGAAAGAGAGAGAGAGAGAGCGCGCGCGCGAGAGAGAGAGAGAGAGAGAGAGAGAGAGAGAGAGAGAGCGCGCGCGAGAGAGAGAGAGAGAGAGAGAGAGAGAGAGAGAGAGAGCGCGCGCGAGAGAGAGAGAGAGAGAGAGAGAGAGAGAGAGAGAGAGAGCGAATGTGAAAATTTTGCGTTCACGAGTCCTACCTAAAAGCACACGGTCAGGTCAACACACCTCTTATATATATAAGTTGCTCTCTGTCTCAAAATTTCTTTTTCACGTTGTTAGATCCATGTAAGCTTGTTCGAAGGGTGAAAATGATCGTATATGAATTGTGAATTTATATTATTTATAGTAGTTTATTAGATTATTTGATATTAATCGTAGTGGTCGTTATGTATGGTCTAGGAATGCGTGGGGGAACTGTTAACAATGCTAGAGTCGTGAGAAATAGAGAAGTGTAGCACCTTGGCATTTTGTCGCATTACTTTGAGGTTTCTGCGTTAATTGTGTGTGCGAGAACACGCGGAATTTCAAAGCACTGACTTTGAAACGGGGATTGTAACACGAGTTTCAGTGTAAAAACTTTTAATTAGTTCCACGAGGAAATGAAATTCATCTTAATCTTTAAAATATTTATAATATAAAATGTGAAAAATATAAAACAAGAAAATCCATACAGTGTTATCGATAGCAACGTGTAACAGAAGGATAATAAAGGATAAATTTGATTATGATAATGAAATAATGATTACGAAAATGACAAGATCGTTATATTTCAAATTGCGTCGCAGAACACGTACAAACCTTATTAAAAATTAAAATAATATTAACAAAAGCATGATAAGACCATTCCGAGACATTGAAATGTTTGAAAACTTCAAAACCAAAAAAGCATTCGAATTAAAAAGAATCCAATTTAACGAAGGTATAATAACATACGTAGCCAACGAGTTACTTGGTATTTGTTAATGGAAAATTGAAAATGAAAGTGCAAAAACAGTTAAATTTAAATGTAAAGCGGAAGGTCTTGATAATGAGGTATACTTGCAATCTTCCCTCTGTCCGCCCACCACTATATACCGCTGAAGGGGTCGTTGTCGTATCAGGTACTACAGATATGTACACGAGGTGTACTACAGAAGTGTACCCTAACCCTAGCCCTAGCCCTAGCCCTAACCCTAACCCTAACTCTAACCCTAACCCTAAACATACCTTATATAAAAATATAAACAATACTAAACAATCTAAAACTACCTCGGGTACATATCTGTAGTGCCTGATACGAGAACGACCACATCTGCACCACTACCCAGCTAGCAATAACCAACATAGATGTTCTTACTGCATTCTAAAAAAATAGCTCAGAGGAAAACCTCCATTTCGTTTAGAAGTTCGCTGAAAGTTCTCGCCTTTAAAAGATTTCGTGAAAGTCTTTCGAATGTGACGCACGTACAGACGTGTGGGGAATAAGAAGGTAGAGAAGTTAAGTTAGTTAGAGAAGTTAAGTTAGTTATAGAGAAGTGAAGCTGCCTTTAGCTGCTTATTTTATTCGTAGCTTCGTGCTCATCGCTCAAGACTGACGCTCGTCCTCTGACTTTACCCTTCTGCGTAGTCGTGAGTGTTGTTGGTGGACCATCTAATTGTTTGTTTGTAGGCAGACGTTCGTACAGTGGCTGTACGATGTAAGTGGTTGGCGAGCGTCAGAAGTGAATAATGATAGATCTATTATTTTACATATGTATATAATCTCTCTCTCTCTCTCTCTCTCGCTCTCGCTCTCGCTCTCTCTCTCTCTCTTTCTCTCTCTCGCGCTCTCTCTCTCTCTCTCAAGAGAGTTTATAACCTACTCTACTGTGGATGTTGTGTGCGGTTAGTGTGGTTTATAACCATAAATCACTCAAATCGACTTATAAGTTATACATACGTCATCGTCAGACCGTAAGTGTATGAAGGTAGTGCGAGTGCACGGAAAGTTCTCGTTGAGTATTTATAAACTACTCTACTGTTGATGTTGTATAGATCGATTAGTGTGGTTGTAAATCATAGAATCACTCCACTTGGTTTCAATATGTTATGATCAGAGCTAAGGTAGCTTGAGTGGCTGGACTGAAACTGGTGCCTGGCTACTGTTATGCTTTCCTGCTCTTGATGGTGTGCGCAGTACTACAGTACAGCGTTAGGCTCATAGGGTCAGGAGCTAATAATGACAAATTTTTGATGACAAATTTGTCATTATTAGCTCCTGATAGGGTCTATGTCCCCCAGGGTACTGCCGGAACGTACCCTGGGTACGGTCCGGTATACCGGAACGTACCCTGGTAACTATTTGATATGGTTGGGTTAGGGTTAGTGTTAGGGTTAGGGAGTAGGCGTAGGTGACTCCCTGCATGGACTCGTTAGTGGAGTAGGCGAGGTATGGTCCGGCATATTAGATAGTACCAGGGTACGTTCCGGCAGTACCTTGGGGGACATAGACCCTATCAGCGTAAGTTAGTGTGGTTGTTAATCGTAGAATCACTGCACTCACCTATACACATGTTATATACCATACTATATGTTATGGTTAGACCGCATAGTTTATGAAGGTAGCTTGAGTGGCTGGACTGAAAATGGTGCCCGCCTGCTGAGTGATATACTGATATACTACTCTGAGTACTCTACTGTTGATGTCGTATATATTGATTAATGCGGTTGTAAACCCTGGATTCATTCCAATCGCTCTATATATACATCATGGTGAGTCCAGAGCGCTATACCGGTGTAGCCGCATCGATTCGCTCCCGCTACAGGCTTTCCCCAAATCCGAGACCCACCCCCCTCTCGTCCACCCAAAGTTAGGGAGATGCTGCCGAGGCCGTCCACGACGGAACCACCACACCCACACGAAGAAAACCTGCTAGCTACATTAGGACCCCTTCCCTATATATACATCATACACCCTCCCACATTGGACAACCCCCTACCCACTGTATAGTACCCCTTCCTTATCTACAATAAAACCTTCCCCACCACCCACAGAGGGGCCCCTACACATTGTAGGACCCCTCTCCCCATATCCATGAATCACACTCCCACATTGGATAACCCTCTACCCACTGTAAGACCCCTCCCCTATCTACAATACATGATACCCCCACCCACCCATACAGGGACCCCCTAACCAGAATATGACCCCTCCCTTATCTACATCATATCCCTCCCCCTACCCATACAGGGACCCCCTAACCAGAATAGGACCCCTTCCTTATCTACATTATACCCCCGCCCCCTACCCATACAGGGACCCCTAATCAGAATAGGACCCCTCCCTTATCTACATCATACCCAGTACCAGTCTAAAAATTACTTTTTTTTTACGAGAGCTCTTTTTTGATTTTGTATGAAAAAAAGAGCTCTCGTAAATTTTTTTACGAGAGCTATTTTAGGCTT
>NW_014578731.1:54605-57687 GCF_000485595.1 Priapulus caudatus
AGAGAGAGAGAGAGAGAGAGAGAGAGAGAGAGAGAGAGAGAGAGAGAGAGAGAGATGTATGGATACGTGCCAACATCTTCAGCAACAAAAGAAGATTAAAGGCGAAGACCTACAGTTATAGCCAAGCCAAAGCCAGCTCCCCTTCTCCCCTTCCCCTCTCCTTTCCCCTCTACCTCAGCAGCAGCAACAGCAACAACAACAGCAACAACAACAACAACAACAGCAACAACAACAACAACGACGACGACAACAGCAGCAGCAACAGCAACAACAGCAGCAACAACAACAACAACAACAACAACAGCAGCAGCAGCAGCAGCAGCAGCAACAACAGCAGCAGCAGCAACAACAGCAGCAGCAGCAGCAACAACACAATCATGTACAGCACTCTCTCTATTCTGTCATTGGCTTCACGCTAGTTATCAGAGATCGTATTTGCCACTGATGCTATTCTTAGACGGAGGCTGAGACCGCGGAAGATGGATGCGGAATGAGCAAGCTTGATTAGTCGTTTGTGGGAATCCAATCAGGATGATATTCGTAGAAGTGCATGTGTGCATGGCCAGCGGAGGATGATGATGATGACTGCGAAATTGCAGTTTATCATCAAGCGCTAATAATACCTAGAGTGTACGACGGGAAAACGAGAAAATAGTGCTATGTTACGGCAAAATTGTTCTAGTTTTAACTGCAAGTCTAGAATGAATTCATAGTATTAGTTAATATTGCATTTTAAGCAGCATTCTTTGCTAAGTACTATTGTTAGCGTTTGAATTTATCAATGCCTTGATTAGTTCTTTATAGGGGCCTAGATGCATACTATTCTTTTGAAGTGGCTCGCTAGATTATGATGATGATGATGATGAGTGTGAGATAGCAATTTATCAATAATTTGATGGCATAATAATAGTTTTTATGGGCATGGCTCTGTTCCTCAGTACGGATTTAGATATGATGATGAAGATAAATGTGAAATTACAAATTATACCTTGATTAGTTTTTTATGGGCATAGTTATATTCCTGTAAGGATTTAAAATAGATGTTTCATGATAAACGTGGAATTATGAATTATATTGTAGCAACTTTCCAGCGACTACAATATCTTGATTAGTTGTTTATATGCATAGTTTTATTTCTGTAGAAATCCTACTAGAGGCTGAAATATTACGATATAATCATAAACGTAAAATTACAAATTTTATCTTGTTTAGCTGTTTTTAAGCTTGGTCAGATTCCTGTACGGACTGAAATATGATCAAGAGCTAACAATAGGTATTATTACGTATTATATCGTATATATACATTATATATATTATATGTACGATATATCGTGCATATCATTATCTTGATATGAAGTATAGTGAAATTACAAATTACAGGTTCAATTGCAGCTGTATTTCTGAAACCGGCTAAGATCAGATGCGGCAATCAATGTGAAATTACACATTTTAGCTAGATTGTTTTTTAGCTTGTTTTTTTTTTTTAGATTAAGTTTTTTTAGCTAGATTGCGTCACAGCCGTGTTGGTTGCGTATGCCGGCATTAGTGGTTCTCAGAAATTCGTGGAGGGAGGTAATAATAGGTATTATTAGCTCTTGATAATTGATATGACGTTGGAATCAACGTCAAATTACAAGGAAATTCTTGAAATTCTATTTCTTTAACCTGCTAAGATTATAGGTGTGCCGATCATGTGAAATTTGCAAATTTTAGCTTGATTGGTGGCGTCACCGCTGTTGTGTTGTGTTGTGTTGTGTTGTGTTGTGTTGTGTTGGGTTGTGTTGGGTTGGGTTGGGTCGTGTCGTGTCGGGTCGTGTCGTGTCGTGTTGGGTTGGGTTGGGTTGTGTTGTGTTGGGTTGTGTTGTGTTGTGTTGTGTTGGATTGGGTTGGGTTGTGTTGTGTTGGATTGGGTTGGGTTGGGTTGTGTTGTGTTGTGTTGGGTTGGGTTGGGTTGGGTTGTGTTGTGTTGTGTTGGGTTGGGTTGCGTACCAGCGTTGGAGAGAGATTCGCGGAGGGAGGGGGATATAGCCATCTTTTATCATGCGCATATATAGCGCTGATTCTATTCCTGGACGAACCCGGAACGAACGTTGAACGTCGAATTACGAATTACATCCAGATTGTGGAGAGCAATCTACGACGCGCCGGTGTTACATACAGTGTGTACATCGGTGTTTTATAGTTAGTTAGCAGATGATGAGGAGGTCGGCATGTTCTGTACTGTGGCTAATTGCAGGCGATTCGCTAAAAGAAGTGCTGGCGCGAGATCAGTGGAGTGGAGAGAGAAGGAGAGGGGGAGAGATGGAGAGAANTACCCATACAGGGACCTTAACCAGAATAGGACCCCTCACTTATCTACATGATACCCCGCAACCCATACAGGGACCACCTAGCCAGAATAGGACCCCTCCCCTATCTACATGATACACCCTACCCACCTATATTAGACAACCCCCTTACCCACAGTAGTACCCCCTTCCTCATAGATCTACACTCCACAATAACACTCCATGCATAATTGCATACCCCCTGGGCAGTCACGCGTAGTGTGCGAGCACGCTCACTGATTGATTGCGGTTCATTAGTATGGATTTTATTTCCTCCCCGATTACCGTTCGTGATTAACCAAATCGTCGTTGTCACCCTAGACTATATATATATAGCTGGATAGGCAGGCCTCTTTGTTGGACCGGTGACTGGGTGGAGAGGCTGTTTATTGGACCGGTCACCGGGTATACAGGATGTTTATTAGACCGGTCACCGCGTGGACAGGCTTCTTTGTTGGACCGGTCACCGGGTGGACAGGCTGTTTATTAGACCGGTCACCGGGTGGACAGGCTGTTTATTAGACCGGTCACCGGGTGGACAGGCTGTTTATTGGACCGGTCACCGGGTGGACAGGCTGTTTATTAGACCGGTCACCGGGTGGACAGGCTGTTTATTAGACCGGTCACCGGGTGGACAGGCTGTTTATTAGACCGGTCACCGGGTGGACAGGCTGTTTATTACACCGGTCACCGGGTGGACAGGCTGTTTATTACACCGGTCACCGGGTGGACAGGCTTCTTTGTTGGACCGGTCA
>NW_014578731.1:58801-59731 GCF_000485595.1 Priapulus caudatus
GACAGGCTGTTTATTACACCGGTCACCGGGTGGACAGGCTTCTTTGTTGGACCGGTCACCGGGTGGACAGGCTGTTTATTAGACCGGTCACCGGGTGGACAGGCTTCTTTGTTGGACCGGTCACCGGGTATACAGGATGTTTATTGGACCGGTCACCGGGTGGACGGGCTTCCTTGTTGGACCGGTCACCGGGTGGACAGGCTGTTTACTGATGAACCGGGGACGTCGATTTTACGTATACCATGGTAGCTCTCTACCGGTGTTGCCCTTTCGCTCCCAGCTTTCAGTTGCTATGTACAGGAAGCGTGAGAGAATGGTCGACACCGGTAGAGCTAGCACCGTGGGTATGTACACCATATATACCAGAAGTAGATAAATTAGGAATTTAGATGATATTCGCTATTATCTACTTCTGATATATACCGACCCGTCTATGTGCTGTAACTGTAAGCAATCGAATCAGATTCCAATATACACACATGACATCTGTGGGTCAATAGAGATCTGATTATGAGCTCATGTGCGTGTTTATACCACGCTGTGCTGTACCTAGGCTACTGTGCTGTCTTTAATGCAGACCAAGAGCGTGTGTTGAGCGGGAGAGAGAGAGAGAGAGAAAGTAGGGAGAGAGAGAGAAAGCTGGGAGAGAGAGTGCGATTTGNTAAATGTCTACAGCTAACATTAGTATGATTGATTTGTCTGATGTAGAAATCAACCCGTACGGCAGCAATGTAGCCGCACATTTCACTTGTTACTTCTGTAAGATGCAGACATCAAATTATCGTCGACATAGCAGATTTATACATTGTTTAGAGTGCGTGACGCAGTGAGCCAGATCTTTAAAACCAATAAAAATTTGGTGGGAACGATTGGCCGGCAACTCGGTAGTAACGCTCATAGGGTCTATGTCCCCCAGGGTACTGCCGGAAC
>NW_014578732.1:0-2390 GCF_000485595.1 Priapulus caudatus
GCAGTTAGATTGTCCCTGATTCACTACCTTGACAACCAAAGCACCGTTCCTTACCCAAACCCCTCCCCCCCACCGTTCTCACCCCGCGTCGCCGGCGAGTGAGATACTGTGCCCCAGGGCTGCCGCCCTCTCCGTTACCTACGCATATACTGTGTTGTGGTATAGTGCATAATTAAGGGGTTGAGGAACCTTGATTGGAGGGTGGGTTGGAAGGGTGAATAGGGTGTCAGTGGTGGCGGCAGCGGGAGCAACCCCCCCCCCGGCAAGCGCAAGTTTCTCTGGTGGGTGCCTCCCCCCTATGTCGTGATTTCGTTTGCGATTTTGTTCCGTAGCGATTTTGCTGATTTGTCGATGGGGTCTTTATTATTACTGGTTGTTTTCAGCTGTAGAGGGAGGGGACTGAGGGGGGAGGGCGGGCTCTTGAACGAAGAAGGGGAGGGGGAGGTGAAGCAAGTTTTGTTGTGACGCATGGCAAGATTTCAGTTGCGCGCGGCGGAACGCTTTTGTTTTCTTCTAGATTTTTTCCGTTTGAGCGCGGAACGCGACGCGAGCGTGCGTGCGTGGCCCGTGTGCGTGCATGTGCGCGCGCGCGTGCGTGCGTGTGCATCTGTGTGTACGTCGCTAACACTTTCTCTTTCTACGTGTGAATGTACGTGTGTCTGTCTGTCTGTGTGTGTGTGTGTGTGTGTGTGCGTTCGTTCGTGCGGTTGCATGCAGGCCAACTAGGCATGCTTGTTGTTTCTAATATGCCCTCTCTCTTCCCCGCAGTGTTTTTTCGTTAATCCTTTTCTAACCGATCGGCCGCGATATGACCGTGTTGCTGCTGATCGAGTCAGTCTTGGAAATACGTCCGAAAACCCCCGCAGCCAGACCCGATACTGGAAATCTCGGATTTTAACTATATAACGTATCGTGAAATCCACGAATAGATCGACCAGCCCTGCTCGAAATGTTGTGGGTCATGCGGACTGCTATTTCCAGCACTGACTAGTCTTGAGTCGCGGACACGCACGTTTGTTTCTCTCTCGCCCCGTCCATGCTCTTCCGCCTGCCGCCATGCCGGTTTCCCGTCGGCAGGTGGCAGCACCAGTGTTTCGCTATTAGTTTTTTTTCGCGCCGGGTTCGTTTCGTCCGGCGTGAAGCGTTGTTTCGCGCACGCGGCGCGTGTACGTCCGTTCTATTGTCTCGCTCTCTCTCTCTCTCTCTCGTAAAATGTGACGTCACTGAATCGGTTCACAGAGAGTCTTGTTGTCATTATCGTCGTCGTTATCGTCGTCGTTAAAGCGACATCTTTTTCCCGTTATTAAAGTTCTTAGTAGTGTGATCACTTGTCTGCGAGTTGTTCTAGCACGTGCCACTAGATGGCTCTGTGAGGAGGTTGACCGTGAGCGCATAATTCCCCGTCGCTTGTCGTGGGATTTTCGGAAATTTAGAATTTCACACAATTTCTGTAACAACGCAAGCACGCATGCACGCACGCATATATGTATGTGTATATATATATATATGTATGTATTGTATGTATATATATGCGTGTATGCATGTGTATAATGGTGTTTGGAATTTCGGAAATCCAAATGTTTTTCTCATACTATATATATACATACATATATATGTATACATGTAATTGACTGCAGATGTTATTAGGGTTTACCTCCTCACAGAGATGTGTAAAAACAGGTGGCGCCACCCGCAATCTTAGAATGGTAGTGGGTGGCGCCACCTGTAGCGTTTTAGCGTCGAACATCGTCGTCTGTAGTTTTACTGTTCTCTTGTTCTTCTCGACTCCGCGCGGCGCAGCCGCGCCGGCTTTCGGCGCCACCTGGTGGACGACAGCGTTGCCATCCGAAGTTCGTGACGACGCAAAAAAAAATAGTCGATCCACCAGGTGGCGCCGGGCTGGAGTCATGTTTTCTCTGCGTCTCGCTCTGTACTAATTTTCCTTTGGTTCACTTTCGGCCGCCGCGGGGTCGGTCTGTCCGTGCGTTCGTCGTCGTCGTCGTCGTCACACGCACGTGTCGCGACCTCGCTGGGGTCACGCCGGGGTCACGCCGCTACCCGCCCCCGCGCCGCCGCTGCAGCTCTATGGCGGGACGGATGGAGACCAGACGCCTCCGCGGGCCACCACGAAAAGCTACTACCGCCGCAAAGTATAGCATTTCCTCCTAGAGCGACCGCCGCCGCCGCTGCCGTTTCCGCTTGAAAAACGCGTTTTTGCGTTTTTGCCATCCCCGGCAACGAATCGCTGCACTCGCTTTGGCTGGTTTTCGCCGTGTGTGTGTGGGGGGGAGGTCGACGTGCCGCATGCATAAGGGGCGCTGCAGAGCTTCTGTACAAACGGGGGCAGGGGGGTGCTCGGGGTGTACCACGTGGCAGGCGGGGTTCGGGTG
>NW_014578732.1:2400-10839 GCF_000485595.1 Priapulus caudatus
AGAGATAGAGATCATTTACAGGCAATCTACGTATACACATTACACAATCACAGAAATACCGCATCATTAATACCCGCCCGGAGATCTCTATTCATCCCTCTTATCATCCTCGTAACCTTAATCTACCGCGCGTTCGATCATGCCATCCCAATATCACACACAAATCCAATATATCATAAAGTCATCAACCCATCATCATGCACATCATCATACAATCATCAACGTTAATCACTCACAATCATCTCACCATGATGATCAGGTTGAAAATCCACCTGGTGATAACAGTGGGCAAATCCGGAGCGTCCTTTAACTACCAACACCAAAATAACAACAAATGAAGCGCAAATGGAATCATGTCAATGGTTGCCCCATTGATCATCTTGGCTTCCGTCCAGCGCTCCCGCAGAGTGAGATTGCTCCCCCCCCATCACACAGAATGCTCCAGCTCCCAGGAGGAAGGTCGCTCCCCTCCGGGCTGTGTCAAGTAATGAGTTAAACAGATACTACTACCGTATCTTCTATGCTACAATACAGCTAGGGCGAGCATTAGCCGTTAGTGCGCCAGCAAGCTGACCGCTAAACGCAAAAGCATAAAAAATCAATATATGGGAATTCGGGGGCTGTGGAGAAAGATCATTTCTCTCTGATCATCCATTCAAAAAACCACGAAGCATCAGAACCCCAAAAATCCCGACTGCAAGTTTCCCTGTCGTTGTACCCCTCATCTAATCGAACAACATCGAACTGATATATGTTCCTTTCATCATCGTCTTTCATAATTCAATAACCCCTGCATCACCACTTCCCATGCGATTCACCATAGCACGGCCCGGGCGGAACCGTGCCCACATAACCCAGGACTTCGTCCACTGCGCTCGCGCGGGAGCGTGTGACTGGATGGCAGCGGCGCTTAGCTGGAAGGTGGATGTAGGATGTGTGGACGTGATGTAGTAAAGTGGTGGCATACGTTGTTTCGCGAAAACGTGGCGGTGGTCAGAACTCCAAAGCCGTGTGCCGCACCACACACCACCAGCTGCGCACCACCACACCCACGCGTGCCGCGCACAAACAGGCGGCACTCCCCCGCTCCCCCTCCCCACACCCGAGCGTCATAAGCGGCGTGCCTCCGGCACAGCCAACACCGTAACCCGGCAAACGCGAGAGATGCACGACGGATTGCGAAAGCGTAAATAAACGTGGCTGCAGAAACGAACACAGCAACACACGTAAGCGCGGCCAGACCACACACAACTGAGGCAGCCAGCCAGCCAGGCAGGCAGGCAGGTGAGGGAAACAGCGAAGCAGGCAGCAATAGCAAGCAGCGCAAGCAGGAAAGCAAGCGGTCGCGCACATGGTTAGTAAAAAAACAAGCAAAATAAGCGGCAGATGTACAAATATAGGGCACGAGTGGAAACTCCGGGCAGAAGATGGCGGGGCATTCCCAACATTACCGGCCCTCTAACTTCGTAATGCCGTCCGCAAATCCCACTATCCCGCACAAAACCGGCGCTACACATCCGGATGCTCTGAGTTTAGGCTGAACAAGGTGTGCTATCTGGTGGACGGTCCACATTGATCTTCTCGTGTATTTGCTTTTTGACTGTGCCGCTGCTCCCAGCTTTATGACGCGTGTTTCTGTGTACCCCTCCCCTTAACACCCCTGTGACCCCTCCACCCCTAACACCCGCTGTGACCCCTCCCCCTTAACACCCGCTGTGACACCCTGCCCCTTAACAGCCCTTGTGACCCCCTCCCCCTTAACACCCCTGTGAACCCGCTCCCCCCTAACATCCATGTGTAGACAAGAGAATTTCGCAGATCTCTCGGTATCGAAATCTTCGCCTCAGTGCCCGCCAGCTGCTGGCTTCCGACACCGGCCTACCCAAACGACTTAAATTGGTAGCCCGCCACCTCCCACCCTTGCATCTCCGCTGCGGGGCGGCGGTGGCGTGCCCCGCATCCCCGCACGCTGCGTAGCCATTGGCAGCAGCCTGTTAGCAGTCGCCACGTAAACGGGAGGCTCGAGGGCGGACGCGTGGGAGGCTGCACTGCCGTTCGTCTTAGTGAGTGCGTTTGCTATGGGGCGCGTTGCGGCAGATGCTGTATTCACTTCCCAAGGCGTGCATGACACATACTTCCATAGAAGCAGCAATACAAACATAGGACTAACTATAGGCAGGCGAGCGAGAAGGAGAGAGAGAGAGACAGAGAGGGAGGGAGGAGGAGAACAAGAAAAGAGAGGAGGGAGAAAGGGAGCGCGAGAGAGAGGCAGACAGAGAGACAGACATACAGACGATATCATACAATGACAGACAGACCAGACAGACAGAGACCCAGACAGACAGAGCACAGACAGACAAGACACACAGACACAGGACAGACAGACAGGACCGACAGTGACAGACAGACAGAGACAGCGAGGCAGACAGACAGAGACAGATCATACATAGGAGAGGAGAGAGAGAGAGGAGGTCTCGCGTATGTGTAGGGAGAGAGGAGAGAGATTTAAGAACACCGTAAAACGACGAAAACTGACAACAGCTACACACACAGTGCAAAACTGACAACATGGCCAACAACAGTGACAATACGCGACAATGATCTGACACACGACGACAAGCTATAACCAAGTCCCTAACAGTTGACAACAAGTGCAAGCGGTACAAAAATCAGCAAACAGTATGACACAACAGTTGACAACAACTGACAAGCGACAACAAAACACAACAGTGGACAACACTGACAACAACTGACAAGCACAATTCTGCCGTGAAAGGCTGCAGCACAGTGGGCCCCCTGAACTCACTCGGCTCCCGTCGCGTTGACGGGACATCACATGTTCCTCGGGGATACCACTGTGGCATACTGCCATATAATAGCCCCTGTCGACATTGGCTCCGCGCCCGCCGTAAACTCACCCCTCCCCACCGGTGAATCTAGCATTGGTTTGGGATGAGTAAGGAGACAGAAGACTCATAGATATTTCTATTTTAATATACCTATGACTACAATGTAATTTCATTCTATCGAATACTATGACTGCCTACCTATAATTAATCGTACATCAGCTAAACTACACATAATACCCAGCATAAATAAAGCTACGCGATAACTTATAAATAGATTATGCACATGCATGACGCCGAGACATAGAACAAATGAATGCTACATCTATATATTAAACATAATACCTATAGTAACTGCATATAACTAAACCTAATACATGTACATATAATCATAATTAACTGAATACTACATGTACATATTACTACATATAACTATAACTACATGTACATATACTACATTAACTATAACTACATGTACATATTACTTCATATAACTGTAACTACATGTACATATAACAACATATAACTATAACTACATGTACATAATCTACATATAACTATAGTATAACTACATGTACATATTATTACATATAACTATAACTACATGTATCATATTACTACATATAACTATAACTACATGTACATATAATTACATATAACTATAACTACATGTACATATTACTACATATAACTATAACTACATGTACATATTACTACATATAACTATAACTACATGTACTATATTACTACATTTTACTACATATAAATATAACTACATGTACATATTACTAGCATATAAACTATAACTACATGTACATATTACTACATATAACTATAACTACATATACATATTACTGCATATTAACTATAACTACATATACATATTACTATATATACTATAATACTACATGTACATATACTACATATAACTATAAAACATGTACATATTGACTACATATAACTATAACTACATGTACATATTACTGCATATAACTATAGTATAACTACATGTACAATTAACTACATATAACTATAACTACATGTACAATTTGACTACATATACACTATAACTACATGTACATATTACTACATATAACTATAACTACATGTACATATTACTACAGTATAACTATAGTTAACTACATATGTACATATTACTATATATAACTATAACTACATGTAAATATTACTACATATAACTATAGTATAAATACTAATGTACATATTACTACATATACTATAACTACATGTACATATTACTATATATAACTGTAACTACATGTACATTTACTACATATAACTATAACTACATGTACATATTACTGCATATAACTATAGTACGTATACTACAATGTACATATTACTACATATAATATAACTACATGTACATATTACTACATATAACTATAACTACATGTACATATTACTACATATAACTATAACTACTGTAGGCTATACTTCATATAACTGTAACTAATCAATGTAATATAACTGCATATAACTAGAATTCTACAGAAGAAAGAGGCGATGTTGCAGCACATCCACCAGCGTTAGTCGGCGAGTGAATTAGGCTGAGTTAATTAATTAACGAGGCGGAAACTTATAATTACCTCGTAACGAGGCTAACCCCCCCCCCATCCTTTCACTTTGTACTTTTTCCTCGCTTAAAAACACTACGGCGATTAAATCCCCCCCCACCCACACCATCACCCTCCACCCACGCCGATACCCGCCTGCCACGTAGGTGGAGGAGGGGAGAGAGAGAGAGGGGGAGGAGGTGAGAGAGAGAGAGGGGAAGGAGGCGAGAGAGAGGGGGAGGAGGTGAGAGAGAGAGAGGGGGAGGAGGTGAGAGAGAGAGAGGGGAAGGAGGTGAGAGAGAGGGGGAGGAGGTGAGAGAGAGAGAGGGGGAGGAGGGGAGAGAGAGAGAGGGGAAGGAGGCGAGAGAGAGGGGGAGGAGGTGAGAGAGAGAGAGGGGGAGGAGGTGGTCCGACGATCAACAAGAACCAGATAGACCTCTACAAGCTGTACCTAGCCGTGCGCGACCGCGGCGGCTTCCTAGAGGTGAGAGAGAGAGGGGGAGGAGGTGAGAGAGGGGGAGGAGGTGGTCCGACGATCAACAAGAACCAGATAGACCTCTACAAGCTGTACCTAGCCGTGCGCGACCGCGGCGGCTTCCTAGAGGTGAGAGAGAGTGGGAGGAGGTGAGGGAGAGAGGGGGAGGAGGTGAGAGAGAGTGGGAGGAGGTGAGAGAGAGAGGGGGAGGAGGTGATAGAGAGGGGGAGGAGGTTAGGGAGAGAGGGGGAGGAGGTGGGAGTAGGTGAGCAAGAAAGCAGTGAGCGAAAGTGAGTGAGAGAGACAGTGAGCCTAGCCTCACGGGAGCGATTTCGGAGGTTTGAAGAGCGAATCGCTCATCGCTCCCGTGTATTTCTTACCCTGGACCCAACCCCCTGACCTGACCCCACGAGTCACGACCCTACCCCGGGACTCTACCCTGAGATCGCCCGTCGCTCATCGCTCCCGCGTATTTCCTACCCTGGCTGCAGGTGACTCGCGCAAAGCTGTGGAAGGATATCGCCGCGCATCTGAAGGTGAGCATTTCCGCTAGCGCCGCCTACACCGTACGCAAGCACTTCGTCAAGCACCTGCTGCCGTACGCGTGCAAGTTCGACCACGGCGGCGTCGACCCTCAGAGCGTGCTGTCGCAGCTCGAGTCGCAGGCGTCGCGAAACAAGAAGCAGCGCGCCGAGCAGAGCCGCTGCGCGCCATCTCCAGGTGAGAATCGGAAACTTTTTCGGAATTTTTATTTTTTTTTGGTCGAACGTATTTGTTTATTGTTGTTGGTGTTTTTTTCCGTAATTTCTCACGTTTTTTATTTTTGTTTGACTTGGGTATTATTAAAGGTGGTAGTGCCTCATTTTCATTTACAATGTGAAAGATAGTTGCTCCATGACTTCTGGTGTCTGGTGTCTTCCACAGGTCACATCTGCCCTCCTCCTTGCCCAATACCTTCCCATCTCCCTCGTGTACTCTTGCATGAGTTGTCTCTGTCGACATTGATCGACGTGCATGCTCTTGCGTTTTCCCTAACAGCTGGTTCGTCGAATTCTCAAGACTCGTTTGGCGCCGCGTACGGAGCGCCGGGCATGGAAGGCTACAACCAGTACCCGCCACCAGGGGGCGCAATGGAGTACAACCAGGGCATGTACGGACCAGGCGGAGGACTGATAGGTGAGCGCGCACGCATCATAGACGTTCATGTGTTTGTCACGCGCGAGTGAGTTTGATTGTATGCGCACGTACGCACGTGTGTATGTACTTATAAACAGTACATGTACATAAGTGAACATATGTGAATGAACAATGTACATGACATGTGTATGAATGTGTATATATTATGTACGTACGTACGTACACACACATGCATATACATGCGTACATGTGTACATGTATGTGTACAGATGTACATGTATGTGTACAGATGTACATGTATGTGTACAGATGTACATGTATGTGTACAGGTGTACATGTATGCGTACAGGTGTACATGTATGCGTACAGATGTACATGTATGCGTACATATGTACATGTATGCGTACAGGTGTACATGTTTGTGTATTGCTGTCTATGTAAGTATGTGTACATCAGTGGGAAGTGAAACAGCTGCGCAAGC
Source organism: Priapulus caudatus (assembly GCF_000485595.1). NCBI lineage: Eukaryota > Metazoa > Priapulida > Priapulimorpha > Priapulimorphida > Priapulidae > Priapulus > Priapulus caudatus. The sequence continues at coordinate 8,917 of NW_014578732.1, forward strand.
GCCCCATAGCAAACGTCACGTCACTAAGACGACGGCAGTGCAGCCTCCCACGCCGTCCGCCCGTCGAGCCTCCCCGTTACCGTGGCGACCTGCTAACGAGGCTGCTGCATGGCTACGCACGTGCGGGGATGCGGGGCGACGCACCGGCCGCCCCCGCAGCCGAGATGCAAGGGTGGGAGGTGGCGGGTCGTACCAATTTAGTCGTGGGGGTAGGGGCGGTGTCGGAGCCAAGCAGCTGGCGGCACTGAAGCGAGATTTCGATACGAGAGTCGCGAAAATTCTCTTGTCTACACATGGATGTTAGGGGGGAGGGGTCACAGGGGTGTTAAGGGGGAGGAGTCACAGGGGTGTTAAGGGGGAGGGGGTCACAGAACACGGTCATAAAGCCTGGGGCAGCGCGTCAAAAAGCAAATACACGCAGAAGATAATGTGGACCGTCCACCAGATGGCACCACTTGTCAGCCTAACATCAGAGCATCCGGATGTGTAGCGCGGTTTTGTGGGGATAGTGGGATTTGCGGACGCATTACGAAGTTAGAGGGCGCCGGTAATGTTGGGATGCCCCGCCATCTTCTGCCCGGAGTTTTCACTCGTGCTATATTTTACTCGTGCGCTTTTTTGCTGTTTGTTTTACTAACCATGTGCGCGCCGCTTGCTTTCCTGCTTGCGCTGCTTGCTTTGCTGCCTGCTTGCTTGTTTCCCTCCCTGCCTGCCTGCCTGGCTGGCTGGCTGCCTGTGTGTTTGGTCTGGCCGCGCTTTACGTGTGTTGCTGTTTTCGTTTCTGCAGCACGTTTTATTACAGCTTTCTGCATCCGTCGTCATCGTCGTCGTCGTTGCCGCGGGTTACGGTGTCTGGCTGCTGCCGGAGGCACCGCCCGCTATGACGCTCGTGTGGGGGAGGGGAGGGGGGAGGTGCCGCCTGTTTGTGGCTGCACGTGTGTGTGTGTGTGTGTGTGCGGCACACGGGCTGGTGTCTCGGAGTGACGAAGCTGGTTATGTTGCATCGGTCGTCGCAGTGACAGCGTATATGCAGGATTTGATTTGAAGCGATGATGATTGATCGATTGATGATTGATCGATTTGTCTCGTGTTGATGTTGTTTTTGCTTTTCGTTGCTGTGTGTGTGGGGGGGGGAGGCTGGACGGAGAAATGGCAACCTTGACTGATTCATTTGCGCTTCATTTGTTGTTATTTTGGTTATGGTGATGATGATTGTTGAAGTTGATAACGTTGATGATGATGATGATGATGATTGTCGAAGTTAATAACGATGATGATTATAATGATGATGATGATGAAGATAATGATGATGGTGAAGATGATGATAATAATGATGATGATGATGATGGTGATGATGATGATGATGACGATGATGATGATGATGATGATGATGATGACGATGGGGAGGGAATGTCCGCCTAGCATGTAGGAGGCTAATGATCAGGGCGAGTGAGCGGGGGAGGGAGCTCGGGGGAGAGCCATCTGTAACGCATACATGTACATATGTACGCAATACATGTAGCAGTCTGTACGCATACATGTACATCCTGTACCATACATGTTACATCTGTTACGCATACGTGTACACCTGATACGATGACAGTGTAACACTGTAGCACATACCATGTAACATATGTAACGATACATGTAATATGTATGCAAAAAATACATGTAATATTAATTGTATACATACACATACATGTACAATAACATGTACCATGTAACGCATACCATGTCACTGTAACGCATCATGTACACAATACATGTACACATTGAATACATGTAACTGTTATAATAACATAGTACATCTGTAACGATACATGTACTGTAAGCATACATATAAACTGGTAACATATACACCTGTAACTACATGTACACTGTAACATCATGTACACTGTAGACATTACTGTACGCTGGTTATGC
>NW_014578732.1:12412-20343 GCF_000485595.1 Priapulus caudatus
TCTCTCTCACCTCCTCCCCCTCTCTCTCGCCTCCTTCCCCTCTCTCTCTCTCTCACCTCCTCCCCCTCTCTCTCTCACATCCTCCCCCTCTCTCTCTTCACTCTAGGAAGCTGCCGCGGTCGCCGCGACCGGCTAGTAACAGCTTGTTAGCAGCTTCTATCGGGTCTTGTTTGATCGTCGGACCAACCTCCTCCCCCTCTCCCTCACCTCCTCCCCCTCTCTCTCACTCCTCCCCTCTCTCCCTTACCTCTAGGAAGCCGTCCCAGCCAGGCGATTCTCCTCGCGGCACGGCTAGGTACAGCTTTTAGAGTCTATCTGCGTTCTTCTTGATCGTCCGGACCACCTCCTCCCCTCTCCCTCACCTCCTCCCACTCTCTCTCACTCTAGGGAAGCCCCGCGGTCGCGCACACGGCTAGGACAGCTTGTAAGGCTCTATCTGGTTCTTGTTGATCGCGGACCACCCTCCCCCCCTCTCTCTCTCTCACCTCCTCCCCTCTCTCTCGCCTCCTTCCCCTCTCTCTCTCACCTCCTCCCCCTCTCTCTCTCACATCCTCCCTCTCTCTCTCTTACCTCTAGGAAGCTGCCGCGGTCGCGCACGCTAGCGTTACAGTCCTTGTAGAGGTCGGATCTGGTTCTTTTGTTGTCGATCGGACCACCTCCTCCCCTCTCTCTCGCCTCCTTCCCCTCTCTCTCTTCACTCCTACCCCCTCTCTATCTCTCACATCCTCCCTCGCTCTCTCTTACCTCTAGGAAGCGCCTGTCGGTCTGGCGCACGGCTAGATACAGCTCATGCTAGCAGGCCTATGTCGGTGCTTGCTTGAATCGGTCGCGACCACCTCCTCCCCCCTCTCTTCTCTCTCACCTCCCTCCCCACTCTCACTCACCTCCTCCCCCACTCCCCTCACCTTCCTCTCTCCACCTCTCCCCCTCTCTCTCTCACATCCTCCCTCTCTCCTCTCACCTCTTAGGAAGCTGGCCGCCGGTCTTCCCATATCAGCGCACGGCTAGACAGCTTGTAGAGGTCTATCTTGGTTCTTGTGATCGTCGGACCACCTTTTTCCCTCCCCATCTCCCTCACCTCCTCCCCCTCTCTCTCACCTCCTCCCATCTCGCTCCCTGACCTTTAGGAACCGCCGCGGCTGTCCTGCCACGGTAAGGTACAAGCTGTTAGCAGGTCTATACTCGGTTCTTGTTTTGATGGCGTCGGGACCACCTCCTCCCCTCTCCCTCACTCCTCCCACTCTCTCTCACCTCTAGGAAGCGCTGCGCGGTCGCGCCACAGCTAGGTACAGCTTGAGAGTCTATCTTGCCGTTCTTGTGATCGTCGCCGACCACCTCCTCCTCTCTCTCCACCCCTATCCCTCTCTTCACCTCCTCCCCCTCTCTCACCTCCTCCCCCAACTCTCTCTCACCTCTAGCGAAGCCGCGGCGTCGCGCCCGACAGCTAGGCTACAGCTTGTAGAGGTCTATCTGGTTCTTGTTGATCGTCGAACCACCTCCTCCCCCTCTCCGCTCACCTCCTCCCCCTCTCCCCCTCACCTCTAGGAAGCCGCCAGTCGAGCCCGGTCCGCGCACGGTAGGTACAGCTTGTAGAGGTCTATTCTGGGTTTTCTTGTGATCGTCGGCGCACCACCTCCTTTCCCCCCTCTCTCTCTCACCTCCTCCTCTCTCACCTCCTCCCCTCTCTCACCTCCTCCCCCACTCCCTCGCAACCTCTAGAAAGCCGCCGCGGTCGCCGCACGGCTAGGTACAGCTTGTAGAGTCTATCTGGTTCTTTTGATGTCGGACCACCTCCTTCCCCCTCTCTCTCTCACCTCCTCCCCCTCTCTCACCTCCTCCCCCACTCTCTCTCACCTCTAGAAAGCCGCCGCGGTCGCGCACGGCTAGGTACAGCTTGTAGAGCCCGTCTATCCGTGGTTCTTGTTGATCGTCCGGACCAAACCCCTCCCCCTCTCTCTCTCTTCTCACCTCCTCCCCCTCCTCACACTCCTCCCCCTCTCTCACCTGCTCGCCCCACCTCTCCTCACCTCTAGAAAGCCGCCGGTCCGCGCACGCGCTAGGTCAGCCTTTGTAGAGGTCTATCTGGTTCTTGTGATCGTCGCGACCACCTTCCCCCCTCTCCCTCAGCCTCCTCCCACTCTCTCTCACCTCTAGGAGCCGCCGCGGTCGCGCCACGGCTAGGTACAGCCTACCTGTACGAGGTTCTATCTGGGTCTTGTTGATCGTCGAACCACCTCCCTCCCCCCTCTCGCCTCACATCCTCCCCCTCTTCCCCCTCAGCTCTAGGACAGCCGCCCGGCGCGCGCACGGGCTGTTACAGCTTGTAGAGGTCTATCTGGTTCTTGTTGATCGTCGACCACCTCCTCCCCCCTCTCCCTCACCTCCTTCCCTCTCCCCTCACTCTTAGGAAGCCGCCGCGCACAGGTTCTCGCACGGCTAGGCTACACTTGTTAGAGGTCTATCTGGTTCTTCGTTTGATCGTCGCGACCACCTGCCTCCCCCTCTCCTCTCACCTCCCCCTCTCCACCTCCCCCCACTCTCTCTCACCTCTAAGAAAGGCCGCCGCGCGTCGGCGCGACGGCTTAGGTACAGCTTGGAGAGGTCTATCTGGTTCTTGTTCAATTGCCGGGGTCGGACCACCTCCTCCCCTCTCTCTCTCACCTCCTCCCCCTCTCTCACCTCCTCCCCCTTCTACTCACCTCCTCCCCCACTCTCTCTCACTCTAGAAAGCCGCCGGCGGTCGCGCACGGCTAGCGACAGCTTGTAGAGGTCTACTCTGCGTTCTTGTTGATTCGTCGCGACCACCTCCGCCCCTCTCTCTTCTTCACCTCCTCCCCTCTCTCACCTGCTCCACCCACTCTCTCTCAGCCTCTAGAAAGCCGCGCGGTCCTTGCGCACGCTAGGTACAGCTTGTAGATCTATTGGTTCTTGTTGATTGTCGCCCGACAGCCGTGCATCAGTGCGTGCCGATTCTCCTCCATGAAGTGGAAGAGGCGGTCGAGGAACGGCTTCCTCTCTGTCTCCTCCCCAAGGTCGTACAGCTTCGCGAGGCTCTCCGAGCGCTGCAAAACACGGGGGCGCCACCGCTCAGCATCGCTACGGAGCGGCGTGAGGTAGGGGGCGGGCGGCAGTTCCGGTTGGTCTTTGTGTCAGTAAGTAAATTTGGAGCGGGGAGGGAGGCGAGGAGTTCGAGGGGAGGGGAAATTATGCTAATATTTTACTATTATTAATTATTATTATTATAAATTAGATAATCCCCGATTGGTTCTGTGGAGTTTCGGGTTTCGTCTCAAGAGAATCATCTTCAGGGCCAAATAAGAAAAAAAAATAATAGCAGGAATTGCGTAACATAAAAAAACAAAAGATAAATAACCATTTGTTTTGTTTGGGGATCTTAGTGTGGTGAAAAAACATGGTGAGCCCTTATACAGCATAAAACACGCATCCCCCGCGTTGCCACTGCCCATATCTTGGCAAGTGGAAAACCGAAGAGAAAGGGACGGCGTGTTGCACGTTTTCCATCCCGAATCTTACGTTAAATGGTCGCGGTCTGCGAATCGCACGGGTGTCGTCGCTAAGACGTCGGCCGACGAGAACAACCGCGAACGCACGGCCAGACGTTCGAGAGCGTGCGTCGACGACCGCAAACCGCCTGAAAGCGCACCTGTCCCGCTAGCAACGTCCCGCTCCGAATTCATTCGGGAAAATCACTAGCGGCGCGGCGCGCACAGCCACGGCCGGCGAGGTTGTCGTTCTTGATATCGCACACCGCTTGTTGTTCGTGCTTCGCATCCCGTCGCGGTTGCGCTGGCAACGGATGAGAGCGAGCACGGGATGTACCATATCTGCTCTGCATCGATACGGGTCTGGTGCGATCCGTCGTAGCGTCTATCTATACATGTGTTTGAACAAACAGGATGGCGCTAGTTAGGGTTATAACGTGGGCGTTGCCTGAGTCATCATATGGATAGTATATGCAGATACAGTGGAATCCCGGAGATTCGGCTGCCGACCTTCCCGTTTGAACGTAATGTATTCGACAAACGGAATAAAACTCAAACATACGAACGTCTTACGAATCATTCCAATCAGCGCGTTAAGACATAGCGTGCGCTTTTCGGCTGAGTCAGTTTAAGTACTGTGACTCATTTATTGTGGTTGTTTGCTATCATGATTGCACATAGGGTGCGCAGATACAATTTTTCGCAGATACGAACAATTCTTGCTAACGAATTAAATTCCTATCCGTTACACTGTCACACTGGCGTTGCACTGCACAGGAGGACTGACGACAACCAAAGCGTGAATTCACCTATCTGGCTAGACATGATTGACACACCAAGGACTGTCACCAATGTCACCACCTGTTACGATGTCCCCTCCTATAATCATTATGAAATTATCGTGAACTAACTCTCACCCGAGCAAAATTCACATTGACAGGACATTTCAAGGGCACGTGGACAACGAAACGATATTTTCATCTCAATGATCTCATTTTCCAGAACTTTCCAGGACAATCGCTTATATTCCAGAACTTTCCAGGACAAGATTCACTATTCAACCCAGAACTTTCCAGGACAATCGCTTATATTCCAGAACTTTCCAGGACGATCGCTTATATTCCAGAACTTTCCAGGACAATCGCTTATATTCCATAGCAACTTTCCAGGGCATCGCTTGATATATCGCAGAACTTTCCAGGACAATCGCTTATATTCCAGAACTTTCCAGGACCACTGCTCATTTTCCAGAACAATCCAGCACTATAATGTACTGTATACGCCATATTTTTCGCGTTCAGACATTTTCGCGAATTCAGACTTGATCGGACAGATTTTCGCGAGTGGTCTAATTCGGTCGGTCCGTGAATTCCCGATTCAGAACAGCGTGTTGTTAATTCCGGCCAACTGGAACAGCCAGTCTCCGCGAAAATTCACGGAAATTTCAAACCGCCGCGAAATGCACAGCGTATACGAGGATTCAGCTTTCGGCTGCACGTCGCACCGATCAGGGCCACAGATTAAAAAAATCTTTGTTTTTGCCCTCACCTCGATCCCAGGCTGAAAACGTTGGGTAGGTTAGGTCGGCTTTTATTTTTTATTTTTTGAGGGGGCCGTCTATTACAAAATTCTAGACGGCGTCTGACATGATCGGATGTGTGCATGGTGTGGAGATACCTTTTATGCTGACGTGTTTGTTCCCTTGGTACATGTATATATGTATTGCCTACGATTTATATAAGTTGACAGCGTATACAACTTGTTTTAAAAAAAAGAAAGCGGGGAAACATCAATAAAAATGTTTGAGTCGGCCCCTTTTTGGCGGATCGGTCGGGTGAGGGCAAACAGACTATTTTTATCATGGCCTCAGCATTCGGCCTGCACTCGCACCGATCAGAAGTATCGAACACGTAAACGACGAGAGGCGGCAGGCGCGCATCTTTACGCGCGGGATGGCGGATGCGAGCCAGCAGCGCGGGCGGATGCGCCGTGCCATGCCCGATGATGAGAGCGAGCGATAATCATGCCTGGACAGTAAGTGCAATCAATGCCCGAACGCACCTGCTACCCCCCACGCGTTCTTGTACAATCTGCGTCGGTATCTCATCTTTCTCTCCGTCTTATCTCGCTCCTGCAGGTCAGAACGCGATGGCGGGAGGCGGGGTCATGATGCCCCCTGGTGGCATGGCCGCGTACGGCCAGCAGATGGGGCCACCGCCCCCTAACTCGATGTACGTCGGTGAGCGCGGCGGTGGGGGCGCCACCGTCGGCGGCGGCGGCGGCATGCCCGTGCCGCCGATGCCGGCGTACGACCGACCGGTGCCGCCATCTATGGGCGGGTACAGCCGCGTGATGCCGCCGCCCAACGCCATGGCCGGAGCTCCCAACGCGATGGGCTACGGAGGAGGCGGCGGCGGAGGAGGAGCAGGTTACGGAGAAAGAGGCGGGGCAGCGGGTGGCGGCGCAGGAGGTCCGTTGCCGAACGTGATGCAGCCGTTTCCGGCGGACGCGCGCGGCGTAGGTCCGCCGACAAGCATGGGCATGGGGGCGCCACCGTCCGGCCTCGGCATGGGCGCGCCACCGAACAGCATGGGCGCACCGCCGTCCAGTATTGGCATGGGGGCGCCACCGTCGGGCATGGGCATGGGCGGCGGTATGAGCATGGGTGCGCCGCACTACGCCGAGGGCGCCGGCATGGGGGCGCCACCTGGTGGCGTGAATATGTCCGGCATGCCGATGCCGCCGCAGGGCATGGGTCACGGCCAGCAGATGGCGCCACAGCCCGGCAGCCAGGACGGCCGCATGCCACCGCAGCAGCAGCACCCGCCCGTGAGCCAGGCAGCGCCACCTGGCGGCGACAAGTGGAACACGCCGCCGCCGCCGAGCAGCTGGGCTACAGGTGGCGCCGGCGGGCGTGCGACAACCCCGACGGCGCCGTCTACGTCGTCGACGACGACGACGACGACCACCACGGTCGCCGCGGCGACGACGTCCGTCTGTTCGACGTCGTCAGCCTCCGATGCGCGCCCACAGATGGCGCCGCCGTCCGACGCGGGCCAGCAGATGGCGCCGCCGCCACCGACGACCGTCAAGGAGACGGTTGCCGTACAGGATCCGTTCGCTGACGACCCGCCAGCATCATCAACGCCGTCGTTCCGCGCCCCGCCGCCTGTAGGGGGCGCCGGCGGTGCAAGCCTCGCAAGCTCTATCGGGCCCGCGCCGACTGGTGGCGCCCCCGCTAGCATGGGTGGTGGCGCTGCAGCGATGGGGCCGGCGGCGGCCCCGGCGTCGTCGGGGTTTGGGAAGGGTTCCTATTCTAACTCGTCGATGAGCGGACTGACGTCGACGACGAGCTCGTACGGTGGCGCCGCCGCCGGCGGCAGCGTCGACCACGGGATGGCGCCACCGGACGTGCCGCCGCCGGCACCGCCGTTTGGGCGTGACGCGTACGCGGCCGGTTACCAAGGCAACCAGGCGCCGTTCCCGCGCTACGGCAACCAGTATGACAGCCACCCTCGCTACACGGACGTTCCACCGCGGCCCCCGTCACAGGACGGCCCCTACAGTCGCTACGCCAACTACTCGTCCACCTATCAAGTACGTTCCCGCGTAGCTGAAGTAAACAATGGTCCGTAAATTAGAAAGCTTTTCTGCCGCATTTCGTCGTGTTGGCGTGTCGATTTTTTAAACTTTTTTATTTATTTATTTAGGCAATTATCCATCATGTATAATACATAGCATACTTTTACAATCAATTCTGAATTCATAAAATTGGATAACTACCAAGGATATATATGCAAAAAGCATGGCTTATTTATATTGTGGTTCTTGGTTAGATTTGATCAACGTTATGTACACTGAGCGTCGTGTGTATTACAGCTGCTCGAACTAGCAGAAATAAATTTTTTACGTTGTACTATTTACGGTGACGTAATCACTGATATTTGATAAGATGATATAATGATTATGAATATAGGGCCTTATTATCTTATAAATATCGTATAAGTAAACTTAATATTGGCTTTGATGGGGTCATGATAGAGCTAGAATGAGGTTAGAGTTAAGACTAGTTAGAGCTAGACGATTATACTAGAGGTATAGTTAGGGTTAGGGTTAGGTTTAGGGTTAGGTTAGGTTTAGGGTTATGTTCAGGGTTAGGTTAGGTTAGGGTTGGGTTAGGGTTAAGGTTAGGTTACTATGTTTAGAAAGAGGATCACAGATTACGTGTGCGTGTGTGTGACATCGTTGGTGTTGTGTTTGTGTCGTCAGGGTCGCGTCGGGCCGCAGCAACGCGAGGCGTACGGACAGGGAAAGCGACATCCCGACTTTGCGAAGGTCACAGACGACGCGTACGGACGCATGGCGCCATGGCAACAGGGCAGTCCCAGCCGTGAGCGCATGCAGCCAGGTATGCCTGCGTGCTTATAA
>NW_014578732.1:24140-37721 GCF_000485595.1 Priapulus caudatus
GAGGCGCCCTCCGGGGAGGACAGTGACCGGCTGCGGGCGGCCGCCGCGCCGCCAGCGAAACAAGTGAACGGCGACGCCGAGCGCAAGGTGGCGCCGCCGTCGGCAGCACGGAAGATAAACGGCGCTGTCGAGGAAGCGGACAGAGAGGGCGCCACCGCACCCTGCCAAAACTCGCTGCGGTGTCCGCCGCCGCCACCCATCTGCGTGGGGGCACCACCGACGATGACAAAGTCCGACCGCAAGCGCCGAAAGTCGGCGACGGGCGGCGAGGGTGCGAGGGCGCCACAGTCGGCGTCGAAAGTGATGGAGAACGGCTTTGTCGTTGCCGACGGCGACGAGAAGCTGTGCGTGCAGAAGCTGCTCGGAACGGCGCGCACCAAGAACCACATCAAGGTGGAGCCACCGGTCGCAGTAACGCCGCCGCCGCCCGCGGCGACGATGACGACGACGACGACCACCGCTGCGGAGGAAAAGACTAGCGCCACGCCGCCGCCGGCTACCGCGACGCCATCTGGCGAGTGGGCGTCGTCGTCGAGCGGCCTCGAGGACGAGGCGTACCGGCCGGACGAGGCGTCGCTTGTCGCGGTTGCCGACGGCGACGAGCATCTCGTCCGGCGCTGCGTCACCATCTCCAACATCGTGCGCTCGCTGTCGTTCGTGCCGGGCAACGACGCGGAGATGTCTCGCCAGCGCGGCCTCCTGCACGTCGTCGGCCGCCTGCTGCTGCTGCGGCATCGCCACGACGACCGCCGACCCAAGCAGCCGTTCGGCGGCGGAGCGGCGGGGGAGGAGGAGGACGACGCGGTGACGCGGCGTTACTGCACGAGTCTCGACACGCGCGTGGACGCGTGGGCGTCGCCGTGCGTGGACGCGCTGCGCGAGAACGCGCTCGTCACGCTGACGAACGTCGCGGGACGCCTGCACCTGATGTCGCACCCGGAGTCGATCGTTCTCCCGATCCTCGACGGCCTGCTGCACTGGGTCGTCTGCCCGTCGTCGTACGCGCGCGACGCGTTGCCGACGACGACGGCGGCTGTGGCTCTGTCGCCGCAGCGGCTCGCGCTGGAAGCCCTGGCGAAGATGAGCATCCAGGAGCACAACGTCGACCTGCTGCTGGCGACGCCGCCGTACGAGCGGCTGGAGGCGTTCTTCGCGCTGCTCGCCGCCAACCTGGCGCGCGCGCGCGAGCAGCCGACGCGCGAGATGTCCGTCGTGTTGCTAAGCAACCTCGTCGCGGCCGACACGGCGGCGGCGCGCGCCGTCGCTGGGCAGCGCGCGGTCGTGCCTAACCTGCTCGCGTTCCTCGAGGAGTTCGAGGCGAACGCGCTCGCGGTGGCGAACGCTCACGGCGTCGCCGCGCTCCGCGACGGCCCCGAGATCATGGGCACGTCGTTGGACATGCTGCGGCGCGCGGCCGGCGCGCTCGCCTGCCTCGCCCGCGGGTCTGCGGCGGCGGCGGCGCGTCCGCTGCTCGCCCGCTACCAGCCGCGCCTGCTGCACCTCGTCATGTCGCAGATCCTCGACCAGCAGGTGGCGCTGCTCGTGTCGGACGTGCTGTACGAGGTGACGCGCGGCTCGTCGTGACGCCGACCGCTGCCACGAGAGGGCGCCGCGGGAGCGCGCCGCTTGTACAGAGATGGCGCCGCCGTCGTTGGACGAGGAGGAACCGGCGCGAGAGAGTAGAGATGCGACATGGCTTGTGATATACGCGGGTGAGAGGGGAGAGGGGAGGAGGAGGCCGGGGCCACGCGCCCCCTCCCACCGGGACCCCCCCGGCATCGCGGAGCGACGACGACGACGTTGATGATAAACTGCTGCAATTCTTTTTTCTTTCTTTTTTTGTATCGTTGAAGATCGGAGAGCGTGCGCGTAGAGGGCGCCGCTGTTGCCGCCGGGACTTACGCGCGCGGTGCGGCGGCGCGCGCGTCTGTGTGTGTGTGTGTATGATATGTGGTGACCTGGAGCGACTAACGGATAAAGCCCACGGCTAGACTGGCGTCGACTTTCGTCGACGACGTGAAGAAACAAGCGAGCGCTTGTGCGAGTGCGCCCGCCGAGACTGATGATGATGTGGCGAGGGCGGGGGCGCCACCGTACAGAGCCGAGGCTTATTCGTCGGAGATTGTGTGTAGTAGATTTTAGACTGGTTCCTGCCCCTGTTCCCGGAGGACGCCGCGAGTGCGCGGGAGAGGTCGGGCGCCCGTCTACGTTAGTTACCGATTCGATATATTAGTGCCAGTTACTCTTCACGAAACCACTTCTCGTTGTGACCGCTGTACATTTCCTCGTCGACCCGTCTCTCGGCCGCGCCCGCCACGCCCGCCCGCGTCCCCCGCACGACCCGCTCCCCCACCCACCACGCTGCCCGGTGGAGGGGGAGGCGGGGGCGGGGCGCGGGCGGGCGTGGAGGGCGCGGCCGCGCAGCGTCTACTATTTCTCAATGTCGTGTTATTTCTCACAGAAAGGGAGGAAGGGGTTACCTGGGAATCAGAGAGGGGAGTTTGCGCGCGAGTGTGCGTGCGTAAGCGTATGCGAGTTTGCGTGTGTGGGCAAGCAAGCAAGCAGGCGTGCGTGCGTGAGCGTGCGTGCGTCTGTGCCGCGATTGCGTTGTTTAGACGTCCTCTAGCATCGTAGCTTGATTAACTTTGCGTGCTGGCAGCGTCCATCTGAGCGCAGCATCCACCGGCGCACCGCCCCGCCTCGCTTCTTACGCGTTCCTACGCGCCCGTCAGGCGTCGTCGCCACGGCAACCGGTCGCAGCTTCCAACGCGCGTTAGCGAGAGGGGGCTGCCAGCGTGCGGCAGCGAGAGAGTCGTCGTCACGACAACCGCAGCCGCTTCCTGCCCTTATTTGGCGCGTTCGCAGACAATGGGTTAAGGGGGGGTTGCATAGAGCGCGCCACTTACTGCTGCCGCCATTGAAAAATCTTGCCTCGGCTCGTGGGTGCGCACGTCTGATATAACCGTATTTGCTCACACATACACGGTGCACATCTCCCCTCCCCTTCTCGTCGCTGCTTCCGCCGCGACGCAGCGGTGAACCTAGAGTGTGTGTGTGTGTGTGTAGTCAATGATTGTCTAGCAACAGGAGGAGGAGGGGTGCGCTGCCCGTCTGTCTGTCTGTCTGTCTGTGCGTGCGTGCGTGTATTGGTCGCTGTCCGGCCGTGGGAGGGGAGGGTAGGGGGTGACGTTCCCCCAAATAGGAGAGCGCTTTATAATTGCAGACACGCTTACTTTCAGAACGCTATCGCTTTTCGCACTCACAAGGGGGCGCTGCAAAACGTGAAATCGTGGGGTCGTACCATTGTACAGCTGGGGGAGGGGGGTTGGGTGGGGGTTGATGAATGTATGATAGAAAAGTATGAAATACTATATTACGTGTTAGGTGAGTATATTATTATATAGCTACAGACTGGTGTACTAGTCTTTTTCCAGCCGTAATACGTACTTGTTTCATAAAAGTGGACAGTCTATACATTGTACTTGTAATCAAGCATATACTGTAATCATTGTCACTCGTAAAAAGCGTTACGAAATAAATGTATATAAAATCCTATGTTAATCGGTGTGCTTTGCGTTGTTTGTTATTGTGTTTGGTTCTCTCGTTTCCTTGATTAGATCTCTCAATTCATGCGGTTTCTTACTCCCCCCCCCCCCAGCCGGGAGTTGCTAGAACACGGGCGTCAAAGGAGGGTCACGTGATGTGCTACACTTGTGTTAGGATTAGGGAAATAAAGCCATGTCTAGCACGGAAGTATGACTGGAAGATTTGGACTTTGAAGCGTACAAATGACTAGTGCTGCCACGTAACGGCACCATCCTTCGACGCCCGTGTTCTAGCAACACCCCCCACCCCCGGGGCCCCGTTCACTTCGGATTCCCTCTTGATTAAAAAAAAAAATCTGGATACTACCTATAGTATATCTATTGCATGATATTATTATTAATGTTCGATGATATTGATAATAATATATCATATTATATAATAATAATCATATTAATGATATCAGTATAATATTATAATAAGTGAGATCGGAAAGTCCAGCTGTGCTATGTACTATATATACATCAGACGTCCCAAGTCTCCCCCGGTATGACACGCTGCTCCCGGTGCCCCGGAATGAGGTCAGAAGCTCCCGGTTTGTAACATTTTTCAGCCATATGAAAATTTACATCAGTAAATCAGTAAATTTACTAAATTTGCCGTTCTTGTTGATGTACTTTGATTCCAGCGAACAATAAAAGGCGATAAAACGATGATTTTACATGTATACTTTATAAAAAATGGTGGTGTGCCGCGACAAACACATATCACAGCCCGCCACAACTTTTTTCCTGTTTTTGCGCACTGCGAAAAAACGGCGATGGACCTGGCTCCCTTTCTTGGATTGATGGTGACATTGGTGACAGTCTTGTGTGTCAATCATGTCTAGCAGATAGGTGAATTCACCGGGTGTATCAGTATCCTGTACAGTGAACCCAGTGTACAGTGTACGGATAGGAATTTAATTCGTTCCACAGAATTGTTCGTATCTCGAAAAATTCGTATCTCGAACCCTATGTGCAATCATGATAGCACAACCACAATAAATGAGTCACGTACTTAAACTGACTCACCGAAACAGCGCACGCTATGTCTACGCGCTGATTGGCTGATTCGTAAGACGTTCGTATGTTGAATTTTATTCGTTTGTCGAATACATTACGTTCAACGGGAGGTCGTTCGTATCTCAAAAATTCGTAAGTCCAGCCGTTCGTATCTCGGGATTCCACTGTATTCATATATATCATATGATGACTCGCCACGCCAGCGTTATAACCCTAACTAGCGCCACCTGTTGTTCAAACACATGTATAGATAGACGCTACGACGGATCGCACCCAGCCCCCGTATATCAGACAGATATGTACATCCCGTGCTCGCTCTCATCCGTTGCCGCCGGCAACCGCGACGGGATGGAAGCACGAACAACAAGCGGTGTCGATATCAACGACACGACAACGCGCCGGCCGTGGCTGTGCGCCGCGCCGCAGCGATTTTCACGAATGAAATTCGGAGCGGGGACGTTGCTAGCGGGAAAAGGTGGCGCTTTCAGCGGTTTGCGGTCGTCGACGCACCTCTCGAACGTCGGCCGTGCGTTCGCGTTGTTCTCGACTTTCCCAACTTGGGACCTCTGTATACATGTACATGTACTGTAGAGCTACGAAATATGTAACCCAACCAGGCTGTGTGACTAACGTCAATATACACAGTAGAGACACATGCACAGGGTTAGGGTCACCTAACCCTAGCAAGGACCGTTTCTTGGAGCTACGAAATATGCAGCTCGACCTCGATGACCGACACGACACTGTCGACAGTGCGACACTCATTTCACATTTGCAAATTACATTGAATTTTCCTTTAACATATATAAATTTTACTTTACTTACGCTATCTGTCAATTTGATGAACTTGTCTCTCCGTCTTCGTTATAGTCCGTTGGACTTTTCAAGACTATTCTTTATGAGGTTATGAGGTTACAACTTACGAGGCTAGTACAAAACATCAGCTGAGTGCTTGTCTCGGCGGATTCGTCTGCTTAGCAGTCACGTGACAGTGTTTTCTACGCATGAACATGGCGGCAGGGCACGTGATCACGTGTAACCAATCCGTTTCACTTCTCTGTATATATATTGTTCTCAGATGTAGGCACTGATCTCTATAATATAATATTATAGAGATCAGTGGATGTAGGTCACAGAAAAAGGGGGTAAAAAATGGCAGAGGCGCGCTTAGGAAAGTACATGATTAATATAAACGCTCGTGCGTTTATAGTTTTTGCATTAACACAAACATTGCAAAATATTCCAAACGACCGCAATCATATTTGTAAATATTTAATTTATGTAAACAGAACTAATACATTTAATAATATTGCAACAAAATTATTTTTATTCATGAAATAAATGCTGGATATAATACAGCTGCACATGTCATATATTATTGATATAATTCACTAATTATATAAAATTACGATCCAGGCGTGATTAATGAATAATACCGGTGAGAATCAATAATACTTCACATGTTCACCGCATAGCGGCAGCACCATCCAGCATGTAATCGATAGTAATGCCGACGTCTGCCGCGTGGTGGCAGCATCGTCCAGTCATGTAATCGGTTGTAATTCCGACATTCGCCGCGTGGTGGCAGCATCGTCCAGTCATGCACGTATTCGATCGTAAATGTACATGTACTTTATTATGTAAAGAGTTAGCTGTCAATATTCAACAAGAAATATTCTCTCACTATTTTGACCGAATTGTATGTACAAGTGAGTAATACATGTAATACAATTTAATACAGGATAAATTATAGAGTGGCGTTAGTGGCAGCAGGCGACATAACTATGCGTACTAGCAGCACAAATGAGGAACTCGCCTTTCCTGCCACTAGATGCCGCCTAGTTCGCAAAATGGCTGCGCCCAAGAGTTCACGTGAATCCGATTCCAAAGTTTTGGGAAGGAAAAGAAAGAAATCGACAGTAAATACTTCTGAAACAGTAGCCAATGGTTCAGATAATCATGATAGTGAAGAATCTGAAAGCAAAGCAAAGGCTGTTAAACTTGATTATAGTTCAGCGGAGTTTAAAGTAGAATTAAAAGACCCAAACACTTCATTTAAAGGTACAACTTAACTAAGTTTGTATTGCTATTCTGTTCAGTACATATGCACCGCGGCATACTATAGACTAGTCTAGACTAGTATAGGCATACCGAACATTACAAGGCACAAATTGATTAACAATGATCCGTGTATATCATCAGATCATCTACTCCACAATGGCTATGTTAATCTTCACTTCTTAACTTAACCAACGACAACGTCAACGACGTTTTTCCCACAATAAATTTTGAAAGTAAACAACTGGGGATTCATCATTTCATGACATGCAGGGATCGGGCTACTAGTGCCATCCTGCAATTAACATGCAATTTAATGCTTTATAATTGCTCTCTCTCACACACGCTCAATATCTCGTGCGCGGCCGCTTTTTTTCCCTCTCGCTCGCGCTCTTTCCGTCGTGCGTCTCTCTTTCTCGACTCTATTTCCTCGGCTCTCCCTCGAGCTCCTCTCCCAGCGTAGGTCGGGAGGGTATGCTGTCTGACCTCTCCTCTCTCTCTCGTCTCTCCCAAAAGGAGAGCGCTCTTTAACTTGCAGACACGCTTGACTTCAGAAGCGCTAATCACATCTCTCTCTCTCTCAGTCTCGTTCTGTCTGTTCTCAATCTCCAACCTCTCTATCTATCCGCACAGCTCTTTGCTCTGGCATAATAGGCGCGCCAGCATTGCTAATAAATTATAACCGTGACTTAATCGTGTGTCGGTCTATACGCGATCTGTAGCTCCCTGCTCGCTCTGCGGTGCAGGCGTGTGTGCGGGTAGCGGTGGAGAGGGGCGAGATAGCTACGGTAGCCAGCACTGCAGTACGTATACAATCACACCAGCTATAGTCTCTATGTCCGTCGCTTCATTATGAATGTACCGTCGCCACTGTATATCTATAGAAAACGAGAACATTAATGAGCGACATATATTATTGAACCGATAACATCTAGCGAGTTCGTTATCTCTGTGTCAGAAGTCACATGAAAAATTACATATTCACTAGCTACAGACTGGGTGCTCAAAACTTTGAAGCATATTCTTTAATAGCTCAGAGCCAACGGCTGTGTCAAGAAACAGACAACTGTACCTGGTCGCTTACTCAGTGAGAAAGTAGCGTGGTATAGCCCACGTATACTCATACATTTGTACTGCAATAATATACTAGTAATAGTCATATAATAACCTCAATTATATTGCAATAATAATCACACATTAACAATATATATAATTCTCACACCGTTACTTTTAATTTTAATAGCCGAGAAACTGTCCGTCTCAATCAATCATAAATGTTGCAATATATATATTAATATATATCAAGTGCCATATAATTGTTAATTTTTCGATATAATAGCAGAATGACTTGCACTTTGAGTTAGTCCTTCTACGTTTGCAGTTGCTATTTCATTCTTCTCTCTATTGATATATTATTATCGGAGGCAAGTCGCTTGGATCTTCTCTTGAACATTTCAAATGCCTCTCGTGTGTATCTCTGGCAAATTGTGCTATGATTACTATATATTTTAATACATTGATTAGCACTTCTAGCAAGCGTTTCTCGATTACTTCTTGTGTAGGACGGCGGTTCCTTACTCCCCCCAATACCGCCCGCCTTCCGAAAACTCTACCGCAACAAGACACTGGTTGCCCATATCCACCAGAGGCCATATGAGAATTCCTGTGATTATTAGTAATTAAGAGGGGTCTTGTCATAAAGGAGGGGTCTACTGTGGAATTGTTTTGCTATGATTATTAAGCTCTTGATATTACTTTAGTAGTTTAATATTAAATTGAATTCTAGTTAGTACAATAAACCAAATCCTCTACCTCGGCACCGCCGGCGAACGACATCACTCCCACACCCACTCAGGAGCATTTCTCGGAGCGTGTTGGAGATATGCGCGGAAAGCTGCTGTTATTTATACAAGCGTGGAAGATGAAAGAACCACTGGCGTTGGGCGCCTTCGTTTAGCTCATACGTCTAACATACGGTGCTACAATGATCGCATCTATCATACATCATTACCACGCATCCTATCATCCATCATCATCTCCACCAGTTCATGGATCTTACATCTATCAGCCAACACCTCCCCACCGCGACTCCGGGGCCCGTTCACCGTTCGATTCCTCCTTGATTAATAAAAAAACAATCTGGAATACTACCTATAGTATCATGCTCTTGCCATGATATTATTATTAATGGTTTTTTCGAGTGATATCACATCAATAATATAATTATCAATATATATAGATAATAATCATCATAATAGATAATCGAGCAGTATAGAAACATTTTATTATAATAAGTGAGAATCGGAAAGGTCCAGCTGTGCTATGTAGCGTATATATTTTTACAAAAAAAAAAAAAGTCAGACGTCCAAAAAGTCCCACTGTCTCACCGGGAGACCCCCCCCCCCCCCCCGGTATGACAACGCTGCTCCGTGCCCGGGAATGAGGTGCGAGAAGCTCCCGTTTTGTAAACATTTTTCAGCCCCCCCATAATGAAAAAATTTACATCAGAGTAACTCAGTACATTTTTACTAAATTTGTCCTGTTCTTGTTGATGTAGCCGCCTTTGATCCAGCTGAACCAATAAAGGGGGCGATAAAACGATGATTTTTAGCATGTATACTTTTTAAAAAATGTGGTGTGCCGCGACAAACACATATCACAGCCGCGCCAAAAGAACAGGCGCAACTTCTTTCCCCCGTTTTTTCCTTGGTGTTTTTTTTTTTTTGCGCACTTGCGAAAAAACGGCGATGGACCTGCTCCGCTTCTTGGATTGTTGGGCAATCTGGCCTCCCCTTTCTTGGATTGCTGGCTCCCCTTCCTTGGTCTCTCTCTCTCTCTCTCTCTCTCTCTCTCTCTCTCTCACTGTCTCTCTCTCTCTCTCTCTCTTGCTCGCACTGTCTCTCACTCCCATCACTACTTCAGCTCTCGAGAGATTTGTCGCGGCGGCGCGGGCGTGGACGCCGTTGGACGAACATGACATCGTCAAGAACTACTGCTCGCTGTCGGCAGAATGCGACGAGATCTTCCTGTTGCTTGAGAGCACCAAGCACAGACCAGCGCAGGTAATGAGAGCACTGAGTATAGGCTGCAACGATACACCTAGCGCATTACGCGATACGTATCACAATATTTTGGCTATGATGCGATACGTATCACAATATTTTGGCTATGATACGATACGTATCACAATATTTTGGCTATGATACGATACGTATCACAATATTTTGGCTATGATACGATACGTATCACAATATTTTGGCTATGAGACGATACGTATCAGAATATTTTGGCTATGATATGATACGTATCACAATATTTGGGCTATGATACGATGTGTATCACAATATTTGTTGTGTAAACCCCTCCCTAAGGGTGGTCACAGCCAGGGCGCTGTACACCTTCAGTGTCTCTTTTACCTGTTATGACCCCAAACTATTAAATGCTCCATAGCATGTCTGGCAGAAGTACTTCACTATGTGTAGAAAATTGAAATTCCTGCATAGTGTTATTGCGTGTTAAGAGTAACGTTATCTTCAGGTGAATCTAAGTTTATTGAGTTTAACTTTATTTTCCCACGACTGGTCCGGCTGTATTTGTCCAGCCTGTCAAACCGAACAAAGTTGCTCAGTCTCATCACAAGATGGCAGCAGGTGACAAGCCGAGTAACCTCCGTTCAATCTCGCGCTCTTCATGATTTCTCTGTTGCTCGTCTAGCTGCGTGTCATCTTCAACGCGCTCGAGTGCGTTCTGCTGCGCACCGCAGACGACCTCGACAGGTACAGGGTCGTTGGCATGGCGATCGTGCGGCGGCTACTGCGATCCAACATGGTGTCCCTGCACACGGAGCTGTCAGCAAAATCGGGAGGTGAGCGCGTCGTCGTGACGACGTGACAACGTAATGAGCTGAACATCGATAACATACGCCCTACTGGCATGACCATGTACATAGCTCATATTCATGTATATATGTATGTGAATGTGTGTTCTATTAGTGTATGTGTGTGTACATTATGCACTGTTATTAGCATGCTTGCACTAGCAGATACAAGCATGAACACATATCTATATGCGAGACTGGACACACACACTCACTCGAGCACGCACACACGCACAGGCAGACGCACATACCCCTCCCCCCACACACACATGCACACGCACACGCATCATGCACAGATATAATCATGGTACAATACACACGACGTACCACGTATGTGTAATATATATATATATGAACCGCGTGATTACATCAGGACTCCCTCATTCATCTACTCCTGATAATATCAAGCGTGATTAAAAAACAAATGACCTGTTGTAGTTATTTGTTTTTATTCACTTCTGACACGATGTGCATTATGTGGGGCTTTGGCTAATGGCCACCATTATCGTAGCGATCAAGACATCTGACAGATGTCGAAAACGTTTACCGAAACGTTTAAATTCTTGTTTCGTTTAAAAGAACTTTTCCATTTAGCCGTGTATGTGTGTGTAGCTCATCCTGCAGCGTTCTCATACCCTGCGCACTCACGACGTTTTCTCCTCGCGACAGTGTGCGTCAAGTCGGGCCTGAAGCTGCTGAGTGCTATGATCGCGCAGGGTGACGCGGCGTGTCAGGAGGTGCTCGCTCTGTTCGACTTCTCCAGTCAGTGGCTGCAGCATCTTCTCAACAGGAGGAACCTGAGGGTGAGAGGTGACGCGGTGGTTGCCACGGCGATTAATGACGACGATGATGATGATAATGATGATGATGATGATGATGATGATGATGATGGTGATGATGATGATGATGATGATGGTGATGATGAGGATGGTGATGGTGATGGTGGTGATGATGATGATGGTGATGATGGTGATGATGGTGATGGTGATGATGATGATGAGGATGATGATGGTGATGGTGATGATGATGATTGTGACGGCAACGGCGGCATCGACGACGACTACGACAACAACAACGACGATGATGATAATAATACTATTTTACTAATAATAACTTTATTACTATTATTAACAATAACACAAATGATAGCAACCATAATAATCGTTATCGTCATTATATTAATAATATTAATAATTATTGGACATGTTACAATCACACTATTTAACACTTCTTGCTTTTTTCCATGATCCCTGATTCCCACCATGATAAACACATTTAAATAAATACATTACTTATTAGTATTAGTAGTAATAATAATAGTGATATATATTATATATTATATATATTTAGTGATAGTAATTGTAATGCTGTGTTATAATGTGTTTTAGGAGGAGCAGGATGTCCGCGTCTGCTATCTACATGTCGTGCTTGCATTCCTCGTTGCCGGCGACAACGGCGTGATCCGCGCGAGCCTCGAGCATCCGCGTCTGCTCGCCGCCATCTTCCCCGGTCTGCTGCTCGACCGCGCCGACACCGTGCACCTCGTGCTGACGACCGTGCGCGAGAAGGTGCGCGCGAGCGACAGCGCCATCTGTTGATTAGATTTACAATGAAGAGATGATTTATATTACTTCTTTTATTTATTATGACTACCGATTACTGTTACTAGTAAATATTATTGCTTTTAATTATCATTATATACTATACTATTATTAAGTTTGTGATTCGTTATTCATAAGTAATAATTATTATTATTATTGTTATCAAGAGCTAATACTACTACTAATAATAATCAGGGTTCGTAGCAGGTCTTCCAAAGTCTTATAAGTACTTATTTTGCCAAAAATAAAATAAGGGCCCTTATTAGTACTTGTTTTTGGTGAAATCTTAGAAAAGTACTTAATAGTCCTTATTTTTTTTAATTGTTTTATAAACTGTTCTCGACTTAGAGTAAGAATTGTTGTATATATAATACGGATTAATTAGATCTGCTGTGCAATTGTGTATATAAATATTATTAGTGTACTTTAATAGTCGGTGATCTATCAGAAATCGCATAAAAAGTCTTATTTTGGCCTCCAGAAAGGGTATTATAAGTCCTTATTTCAATATGTGTCTTACTACTATGAACCCTGATAATACTACTACTAATAATAATACTACTACTAATAATAATAATTGAGAGCTAATAATAATAGTAATAGGTAATATTACCTCTTGTTGTTATTTATTTATAATAAACATACGATTACATTGCTGACTCACGCTCCGGTGCTGCCATCTATACAGTTATTTATTTATAATAAACATACGATTACATTGCTGACTCACGCTCCGGTGCTGCCATCTATACTGCAGATAGTTGAGAATCTGGCGGTGAGCAAGACGGCCAAGGTTCGGCTGTTCACGGCGTCCATGTTGGCACAGCTGGTCAGGCTCTACGGCTGGACGCGGCCCGTGTGGAACGCCAGCCAGCTGGCCGACGGCGATGGCAACGATGGCGGCGTAAGTTTGGAGAAATGGCGGTGGCGTATGGTTACGGTTCACGTAATAATTCTGGGACCCGTTGTCAGAAACAAAATTAGTCTTAACATTAGTCTTAACATTAATTTTTTCTGTTAGACCGTCGACAGAAACGCTGCGAAGTTGCCTGAATGGAAAATCGTAGCAGATTTCCTCATAACAATAGGAAACAAAGCGCTGTCGACGGTCTACGAGAAAATGTTAGTGTTAAGACTAATGTTAAGACTAATTTTGTTTCTGACAACGGGCTCCTGCTTGTCATTCTCACATAACATGATGTTCTCGCATATTCTCATATAATGTTTGTAATGGTTTTAATTGCAGTTTTGCCCCGAAGGTGGCGCCGGCGACCAGGAGCTGGTGCACGACACCACGCATGAGTTTCTGTTGCGCGTCTGTTGCTCGTACAAGTATGGCGTCGCGTTCCGTGACTCGTCGCTCGGCACCGCTGCCAGGTAGCGCCACCCGCGTCCCAGCATGCAACGAGCGCTAAAACACGAGACGGCTTTCGTAGCG